>NC_140959.1:30359523-30574523 GCF_014529385.1 Adiantum capillus-veneris
GTTGAAGGAGTACGAGCGAAAGTGCGACGCGAGAGAGAGTGCAAGAAGAAGAGCACGACGATATGGTGAACTCGCTCTACTATAATGTGTAGAGCATAGTGAGTTCTTATTAGTTTTTACAAAAGAATATGTGTACATACCTGGTGGCCCGCCCACTTACCTGGGCGACCACATTGGGCTTCATACCCCAACACATTATAGTCCGGTAGTTGTTTACATTCTTTACATCCGCTCCTTTATGCAAAGGCTTAACCCAATTAGTACTCCAATCATAATGCATACCATGTTGAAGTGCAAGGTTGAACATATCACACATCCACTCATGGGTAAAATCTCCCGTCCATTTGATCATCTCCGGCTTGATACCTTGAAGGTCTCCCACTTTGCAAGTGGCCAACTTTTCAAGCCCACCGCATACGTCCTCAATAGTAAAAAAAGAGAGGGCATACATGGAAGTGAACCATAAAATGGTATTTTTTCAGTATTTGCTTGCTCATATAATGGCCTACAATGTGTGTACATATGCACAAGACTCAAGTTACCAAAATTCTCAACCCGCTTGCCCCTCAAGTTTCTCCAAAATCTTCCACATGCATGTGCCTTTTCTTGGACTTGAATAAGTTGTTGCTTTACTTCCCACCTTCTTCTCTTCTTTTGAATCAATGCCTTGTATGTATGCAAATGACTTTGATAGTTGTCTTTGTCCATAGTTGCATCAAGCTTTATCAAGGACTTTCGAGCATCTTGACATTCTTTATCAAAGCACCTTTTGCGGTATCTATCTTTATTGATACCGTGGAGATTCTTTATGGCAAAGCATTCTTCGGCACAAGAATAATTAACTTTCTTGAAAGCTTCCCATTTAGTTTTCAATGATGTGTCATATTGAAGCTTTGTCATCCATAACTTGTGCTCAAACATTTCAATGTACATTGGTGCCCGTTTGAAATCCATACATAGTGATAATTTCTCTTCCCTTTGGCTCAGATTATCATGCTTAGTTGCTTCTCCACATGAAAGGTCAATACATAAGGTCTGATGGTCGCATTCCGGGGTCCATTGGCCAAACATAAAACTCTTTATGCGATACATGACGGCTTCAGAGAGTATCACATAGTCAATCACACTGTCCCCGTTATGTTTCCTCCAAGTATATCCATTGGTTCCACTCCACAAAGATACACCATTGGCAATGAGCATACCCGTGCTATTACACATGTGTAAAAGTAGCTTTCCATAGTGATCCGGCTCTTTCTCATCCATTGAAGTACGATCATACAAGTAAACTTCAACTCCCTTGAAATGTATGGCATATCAAATTGTTGAGTATCATGTTGCAATGGTTTTGTGCGAGCATTTATATCCCCAAATACAATAACATCACCTTCGCAATGTTTTCTTCTAAATAAAAAAATGGTCGATCTCTATCCATGCAAGCATAAAAGGGGGAATCATGATGAGGAATGTAGCAACCGGCTATAAAAATGGGTGCTCTTTTTGGTGTCATAATTTTCAGCCATACATAACGTTTGTACTTGTCATCTTTCACAATTGATATAAAATCTTTCAATCCTTTCTTAACCATACATGCTACCCTTCCTTTCCCTCTTCATTGCTTGAGATTCTTTGACCACATTAATGAATGTGCATTGTAATCCTCCAAGCCGTTAATCCTTTGTGTATCATGCTCCCAAGTTTCAACAAGAAGTACAACATCAGCTTTGCTTGTTAGTTCATCAATGCCAACCCCGCATTCCGTGGGTATCCATTACAATTCCAAAAGCATATTTTCAATTGTAACTCGGTCTCATAGGTCACGCATCCCTATTTGCTCGAGGGACTTGCCTCCTCCTTGGGCACATTTTCTTTGTGTGAGATCTCCTTGTTTTCTTATTATTTTCCTCATATGCCTTTGTGCGCATCTGCCACACGTGTCAAAGCAAGGGACTTGCCATACACTGTGTGCAAGCCACAAATGGCTGCAAGCATACAACCAAACTAATCTAGCAAGCTCAAGAGAGCAAGGGTGTGTCACTCACCACCCTACGCTCGCCTTCGTGGAGGAGTCCTCGCCACAAAGAAGAGGGAGCTATCATCGTGCCTCGCTCAACCGCCTCGTCATCGTCATCGTCGTACCGTCGCAATGCTTGACCTCTCTCTCTCTCTCTCTCTCTCTCTCTTACACATACACACACACACACACACACACACACACACACACACACACACATAAGGAGAAGAAGAAGAAGATGGAGATGGAGCAAGAGCACTCTTCAATTGCACAAATGAGGGAATGAGTGTTTTTTAGGTTTAGGTGACTTTTATATGAGCTCGCCCATTCACACTTGGGCGCCCATGCTTAGCCAACTAGCCCTTGAATGTTCCAGTTAGAGTGCACCTCTCATCGGCAATCCCTCTTACCCTTTTCCTATTGAATCAACAAGCCCGGTCCCTGACTCAAAACAATGTAATGTCCATGGATGTTTACTGGGGCTGACGCCTATTTGCCAAGGTCAATACCAAGCGATAGGTGGTGTTGGGCAGTCTTGAAGCCTCATATTCGCCCGGTGTTGACTTCACTATCACATGTCATGTCTTCGACACCAAGGTCAACACCAAGCGATAAGTGGCGTTGGGCAGTCCCCAAGCCTCCTATTCGCCCAGTATTGACTTAATTGCCTCTTGTAATGACTTTAACACCAAGGTTAACACCAAGCGATAGGGAGAGTTGGGCAGTCCTCCTATTCGCCCAGTGCTGACTCCACTGTTTGACTTGTCGGTTAGCATGTCCCCCTTCTTGATGTAGATTCCGTCCTCGGAATCTATTGTGTTGAAGCTCGTTCGTCAAGATGGAAGAGCATTTGAGATGAATGTCCTTAGCTTTCTTCAATCATCACTGCAAAATCAAACAAAATTGGCACAGTAATTGCATTCTTATATATAATAAAAAAGCATATGCAGTTGTAGGCAGACAAATTGATTGGTAAAAAAATTTAAACCATTTGTCAACAATAAACGTTAAATTGTAATATAATCAAACACATAAGAAGTTGTAAAGGTCAAAAGATAAACAAGTCTGGGGTCGCTATTTTAACGGACGAAAGGCACTAGAGATCAACTATTAATACCATGGGCAAGCTTCTCAATTTTCTTCGATCAATTAAGTTGTTTAATCACGAGAGCCAAGTATTTCATGTCCGAGGGCTAACTAGAGGCTATACCTGGAAGACCTTGTGGTTAAGATACGATAAAAGGAATTGCTCATGAAATCATCTCCTGACTTATTTCCTTTTCTTTGACCCCCCAAAGTCTTTTCACGGTGATTCAATTTTGATGTGTGTGCTTATTTTGTATGCCTTGGGTTTTTTGCTTTTCAAGGAAAAGCGCCCACATTGGGAACCTCTAGGGCTCTAGTACCATAGGCGATACATGTGAGTGAAGTACCAAATCGAGCTGAGATTTCTCTTCCTGCTTAAGATTTTACATTGTGGCCACACACTTTGATTTTTAAAATTTCTTTTTCAGCATTTTAATTTTGTAACTTTGGGGGGTCATATAACACTATTACCCTCCCCAAGTTCATCTTATTAGTAAACTCCCTTTATAATACTTAAGCTAAAGGTCTATAGGGAATAAGCCCACCAGAAAGCCCTAGTACATTGCACACAGTGCTGCCTAAATCGGATTAAGAACCTAAGTAACCATTGATTATAGGAAGGCATTCCCCATGGTATTAAGAGATCTCTAACACCTAGCTTGGTCAAACTAGCTTAGTCCGGACCGCTTGATTTTTAAACCTAGACAAGTGATTATGACAAGGAATTACATTAAATTTAATGTTTGATACTAAGCAAATGCGTTGAATATTATGCTACCAATCACAATTAAATTATACAAACATGGATACAAAAAAGATAAGGGGCAATGCTAACAGAAGAGTGAACGAGAGAACGATTCCATGAAGGTCCAAATCCTGACAGTAGCAACACGTTCCTGTGCACACTAGGAAACACAAAGAATACCTCTAGGAGGCACATCAGTGGGAAGAGGTACCAACCCTTATTGAACACAATTAAACAACATAAAGAACCCTAACCTAATTATTTGCACTCCCCCTAGAGAGTCAAGGGAATAGGATATTGTAGAGATTGGGGGGAGACCCTACGTCTAAATCCCTATCCTAATCGTTGAGAAAAACAAAGTCATCATCCGTGAAACCATATGTGCTATCCGTGTAATCATGTAAATTATGTTCATCATTAGAGGCACCAATGTTTACTAAGAAGGTCACTAGATGTCTATAGTCATCTTGGTCAAAAGGTTAGGTTTGCGCAATGGGAGAAACGCTCTCTACTAAGTATGGATCAGTCATGGTCAAGAGACGTATCAGCCATTCTAACTCGTCAAAATTCCTCTCACATGCTAGCGTACCTACCCAAATCCCATTCACAAGCAAGCACCGGAAAGACCATGTGAAACACTTATGAAAAGTAACGAGGGTACCTCTCACCCAAGGCAGAAGTGGATGACTCTAGCGTACTAGCCATATCTGTACACACACATAGATGATGGTTAGAGTGCAAATACTATAAGGGTTGTGTCAAAAGGTCGTGTCCTTGTACATAGTGTGGTTTTATGATTTTGTGTTATGTATAGAACTCGTAGGTTTTCAAATTTTTGTTTGGTGGCTCTTGCTCTTTTACTTTTTTATTTTTGTTTTTTGTGAGTATAAGGTTTTATATATACATTCCCTAAGATTGGGAGATTGAGAGGTTAGGGAGGAAGGTTGAGAGGGGAGTAAGTGAATGATGGATGTCAGCAAACACTCCCCCCTTCCTTGGGTAGATCATACCTTTTGGAATGATGTAGTCACCTTTTGAAACCAATTGTTCCAAGTTGTTATGGGTGAAGACTTTGACCAATATTTTTCAACCGCCCTAGGCATTTCATCTAGTTGCAAGGGTGGTAAGGTACTCTCCCATGATTTTATTTGCTATGTTGTTGTAGGTGGTGAATTTACAATGGGAGGTGAAAATTCTTCCTTATTTTTATGGATATGTATAATGGTAGGTGGAGGTTGTGTCGAAGCTTCTATTTCCATATAGGAACTACATGAAGAGCAAGAAGCTTCATTTGACTTCCTTGTTCCTGAGCTAGGTGGAACAAATTGTTCTTTCTTCGGTACCCAAACTAGCTCTGGAGTGGGTGTGTAGTATTCCATGATGTTTTTCGTTCTGCGTTCTTCAATTCATTTTGGAGCTACAGGATTGGACTCACATGGGTCAAGTGACAGGTAAGAGCACAATTTACGTTTTGGCACCCATATTTGATCATTTCCTTCATAGTAGCCTTGGGCTTAAAATAGTTTTTTGGGAATCCAACGCAACGTTTCTTTACATTTCTTGGGGCGAGTGGGATGTCTCTTACCAGGCTCTTGTCTTTGAGCACTAGCTATGGTCTCTAAAGAAGCTTTAGGGACCCACTTGTATGTTTTCTTTGTTATATTAGGATGGCCCTTGTGTGTCTCAAGCTTTATTTCAACTATAGCAGATTGAAGCTCTAGAGAGTTGGTGGGCTATGGGGACATATGGTTCAACCTCTTGGACTGCAATTTTTTGGGTTTTATTTCCTTAAGAGGCAATATCTCAAGGACTATGGCTTGAGTAGCAGGGCTAAGAGTTGGTTTCTACGTTGTGACACCCCTAGTCCCCCAAGCAATAGGTGGCTATCATCCACGTGCGTCCTAGGTTTATATTACCCTCCATAGTTCCAGCGGGCATGACCAAAAAGTCTTGAGCTACAACCCCATTTTCATAACTGATAGAAGTGTGCCAAATTCCAAAAACCACAGTTTTTTTCTTGTTGACACCCTTGACTTGGATAATACTATGAGATAGAGGTGTCTTTCCCAACTGACACCACACCCCATATGATAGAAAATTATACTTAGCACCCGTGTCCAATAAGGCGTTATAGAGCACTTTTCCATAGGTGCTATTTAGTTCAATAGGGTATCGTAGAGGTGGCTCAGATTCCAATGAATCATCATCATTGTCTTCAAAAAACGCTTCCGTAATTCCCAGATTAGCCTCTCATTGGCGTATAAGACGTTGTTGTCTTTCTCGAGCCTCAACTCTTGCTTGGATCTTTTCAAGCTCTGTCTGTTCTTTGGCTGCATGAACATTTGCTTGATATCGTCGCCTCTTATATCTCGTATTCTTCTTGTCTAATTTTTTTATTACGGCCGATCTCTAGTGAAGAGTCACTAGATGAATCGCTACTTGTGTCTTCTGCTCCCTTGGATAGATTGTCATCTAGGGTATCACTTGGACCTAAATGGTTTTTCCCCACATTTGCACTAAGATTTAACTCAGATTCTTCGTCCTCAGAGTCAATTTCAATTGATGATTCTCACCCCAAATCATGTGGGCTATAGTCTTGTGAGACGCTATTGGTTCCAATGTCAGTCAAACCTTCATCTTGTAGGTCATCAAAAGCTATATGCATTGCTTTTAGCATATTTAAGGGTACGAGTGGTGGCATTTTATCCCTCGCAGGTGTTACCCAGGTTGTCCCCCTATTTCCCCAAGTGTCTATGGTTGCTGCTAAGTGGACCCAATCCACATTGTCTGACTCAGTCATCCCAGGTAGTACATCCATATAAGGAGAATCTTCCCCAACATCAATGTCCATTTTACATGTGTAACAATACTGCAATGGGGCCGAGTGAACTGTGGTGCCAGATCTATGATCAATTATAAATTTGTTATGATGTGCTTGACCAGTTACAAGATCCACTCGAATGACAGAATATTGGAACTGCAATTAGACATGGTTTTTAGACCAGTCATGCACCATTTTTGCTTCCCTCATGAAAGGACGTCCTAAGATCATCTCAAGTGTCATAGTGTGCTTGGAGAAATCCATAACAATTAAAGTATTTCTTATTTTATGTCCAAAGACCTTGATCATGAGATCTGCTAGCATCCCAATAGGTTTAACAATAGACCCATTGGCCATCTTTACTACTATGGTTGTGGTCCCAAGGTGAGGTCTTCCCATAGTTTCCTAGCAATTTTTAGTCACAATGCCAACCCCAGTGCCACCATCAAGGATCACCTTAACAGTTAATCCCTTGGTAGTGATTGGTATGGTTGCATTGGATTCATCACCCTCAAAGTATTGTCCCAACTTGTTAGCAGGTATTTCTCCAACAAGGTTCTCATCTAGGTTGGGTTGTGGGTCTAAGTGTTCCTCCTCTATTGGCATCTCCCTAGCTTCATCCATATGTGAAAATTGTGGTAGCCCGACCTTCAGTTCCCCATTGAGGAAAGCTCGAAGAGCTAAGAATAGCTCAGGGTCTCCATATAATTTGGACATGATGGTGTTTCTAACTTTTGAAGCCATGAAATCCATCAATTTGGCAATATTTAACGACAACTTTTGGGCTTTAATCCCTTGACGTGGGGAAGATGGGATCTCCATTTCTTCGATAGGGTCAGGTAGTCCCTCTGTAAACATTCTTTCCAACAAGAGGTGAGTATGCCCACTTTCCCATGACTTGAAGTCACTTTCTTCTTGGATGACACTAGGTATGGCTAGGGGTCTATGGACTTTGTGAGGTTGTTGTTGCGTAGGGAACATTGTGTCTGTAATCTGGATATGATTAGGTGCTGGTTCTAGACCTCTTTGGGTATCTTCTACCAGACTCCTTAATTGCTTGACTCGCTCAATCTCCTCTGTAGGGTTTGGGTAAGTTCCTATCTTCTTTTTGGGTCCTGGCTATTGTGGCTCATGATGGTCTTCCTTGTTGGTTTCTTTTGTAGTGGTCATTCTGGTCTCCATGGTTTCACTTGAATCAGAATCCTCTTTAGCATCGTTTATATATATGGGGTCGTCACCAGTCCCTATGTTGGTCTTTGAACCGGGGTCTGACTTCGCTCATTTTTGTGATCTCTTCCTTCGTGTTTTCTTCTTCTTCTGAGATTGGGCAATTCATGTCGTGTCTCTTTCAAGAATATAATTTTGTTTTTGGAGCATCGATCATGTGAGTACGTTTATTGGTACCACATGTGTACTTTGTGATGGATCCTCAATAGCCTCAATCAAGTTTAATGGCGTGATCTTTACTGCATTTGGATTATTTGGACACTGGGTAATCAAATGATCTATGCCACATCAATTACACATGAGTATCGACATTGTAGCCGTGCTCGCTTGATTGGTTTGCATTAGTGTGGCGTTCTTTTGTAACCTAATAGGACACTCGGCCACACTATGTGGACCTCCACACTCATAGCATTGATGAAGAGGTGGTCTCTTGGCAGTGTAATTGTTATTTTGGCCTCTTGCAGCAAGAGCAACTACTTGATAGACAGGTTTGACTTGTCCCCAATAGTCCTCCATGTAGTATCGTGGACTTTCTTCAATCGCATCAATCCCATAGGCAATATTAGGGTCTATATCTTCCTCACAATCTTCCAAACAAGCAATAGATTACTCACAACCCACTTGATTCACAGAAGTGATTCTCGGATGTGGTGGTTGCGGTCCTAGCACTGGCGGTGGTAATGGTGTTGTTTGAACAACATTTTGGGCCCTAGGGACCATGTGGTGTGACATTTGTTCAAGAGGTGGGACCAGCATCAATGCAGGCACTTGAGGTGTGTCTGTCCATGCTAAGGTTGGTCTATTTACCATCGCGCGCTTAAATACTATGCAATCCTTAGCTTGATGACCATACCTCCCACAGGTATTGCAATTCCCATTGAATTTTACTCTAAAAATAGAGCATTCACTGGTACTATGCGGACCATAGCATACTGAGCACCATTGGTGCTCCCTTCTTGGATACATATGATTGTTTTTTGGAGCACGATTGTCTCTAAAGACTCTCTTGAATGGCCTTGGTGAGGTCTGCTAAAGTCATCTCAAATATCTATGGCTCCTTAGAAATAGGCTTTAGGGTCATTGGATGATGCCCCGATGCTTGCGAGCTATTAGACTTAGGCTCAACAGACACTTTTCTCCTTGAATCATTAATCATCCTCTAATTGGATCGCATTGGTGGTGACTGTTTTTCAAGAGGTGATACCTCTAATGACTAGGCCATTGTAGATATCCTCATGTCGTAATCCCCTAATGAATCTATCAAGAAATTGATTATTATTGAAGTGCTCGTTTGGATTACAACGAGAATTCAAATGCTTCAAGCGACTAATAAAGTCTCTCACCGACTCTCCTTCCTCTCATTGGACTTTCTGGAGTTGAGAGGCTACACCCCAAAGCACTCCCTCTCATATGTATTCTTTTAAGAACAGTCTCCTAAGAGTAGGGTAAATCGTAATTTCTTCCACCCTTAGGGTTCTATAGAAATCCCCACATTTCCCACTTAAAGTTAGGCTTGAAGCATTACTCTTATGGAGGTCATTGTGTTCTCCTAGAGAATCACATATTTGTTCAAACACTTTGATATGCTTTCTCACATCCCCGTCTCCACTAAATTTTTGTGTGAGCTTGGCTATTTGTACTGCCTTACTTCTAGGTTCTCTATCAGGCGTGTTACACATATTCTCAACAATAGATCGACCGATAGCTTGAGCAAATGTTGCCAAGTCACCTAAGTGAGCAGGCAATGTGGGTGAAAGCGCTCTAGAGACTACATGTGGAGTAGGTATTGGCATTGGGCTTGGCGCATAGGAAGCCCTAGGGTTCGAAGTTTGGTACGGTGTTGTGCCATGTGGTGGCCCAAAGCTCATATGTGTGGCCCTAGGTATAGCAGACGTCGGATGTGACATGCTAATGCTATCCGGTATGGTCCCATTGAAATAAGAGCTTGAGTGTTGTGTTGTGGAGCATAGGTTGTTGAAACAATGGGAGGGGTAGGAACTACATGAGTATGAGGACCTATAGGTGTATACAGTTGGTACACACTTGTAGGTACTATTGCAGGCATTGATATACAATGTAGTGGTGCTTTACTAACAAATGAGGTCCATGGCGTGTTTCTTGGCATGCCCATCATTGGGGTAGGCATGGTAGCCGTGGTGTCATCAAGGGAAAGATGAGATAGACTTGGAAAGGTAAAGCTATCGCTTGTGGGCTCATATTGCACTAAGACCCCTGGCGAAACAACATATGGAGGATCCATCGGACTTACCGAGGGAGTCTCCATTTGCGATAAGGTTGGTTGTTTAGCCTTCCCTGTATCCAAGAATCTCATGAGACCCGTTGAAGGCATGTGGATCCCCTTGTTCTGTCTCTCTAGCTCAATAACCCTATGGATGACCTCACAAACTCTTTGTTGTTGATCCTCTAAACTAGTAGCACCCATTGTGGATTGTAGGACATCTAACCAACCCACGTTATAGGTGTAACCTGTGTATAGGTCGATTAGAGTTTCCATTTGTAGTTTGTACTCTCAGCTCTCATTTAGGAACGCTCCATCTAGGATTGAGGTGCTAGGGGTGTCCTTTGAACTAGATGCAATGTGACTCTCAATAGCTTGACCCTTGGTGGTCGCTAATTCAGGAGCACTCGTTTGCTCTCCTAGCAATGATATTGACGAAGGGGCTTTTGCTTTTAACTCTCTTCATTGCTTCACCTTGTGTAAGCTCTCAACTTCCTTTTCCCTCGCTGCAAGGATATATCGCTCAACCTCTTGCACTTTGGCAAGGCTTCTATCATCAGGTAATATAACCTCGGAGGGGAATAGCTCTAAAGAGTCAGGGGGTGCAGTGAATGGAGTATTCACGTGCACACTCTCCAAGATCACAATGTCTACGTTGGTCATGAATGGCGAATTTACTTCCCCACCCCCCTCATTTACATCGTTAGCTCCATGTTTGGAGCGAGTGGCTCTATTAAAGGTTTCCTTCAAGCGACTAAGCACGGACCGTGGGCCCATGGCATGCATGTCTTGGCTTGAGCTATCAGGATTAGGCATTGGGTAACCCTCCATGATGTCGTAGTCAGAGGAAGAGTCACTAGCCGCTATGTTTGGGTCTTGGGTTCTACTACCTTGGGTCCCCGCCGAGGGCCCAGAACCTAAGGTAGGTGGGTGTTGAGAGCTTGCGTAAGTCAAAATGCTCGGCCTCTAGCACACGCCTAGAGCGTAGATGCATGTGCCTTTGGCACCGTACAAGCGTCGGCAATTAATCGAAGGTTAACGTTTGATTTTTTGGGCGTTTTGCACCCGTTTTCACTCGTTTTTTAATGTCTTTTTACGATCAATTTTTGGATAAGAGCGTGTGATGGCTCAAAACGAGCGTATTGCTCAGGGGGTTGTGGTGTGCTTTACATCACAACTTTAGTTACCCAAAGCTCCGTTGCTCCTCAAAAGGGTCAATTTTTACTTAGGCATGAGGCTAAAATAAGTAATTCCAAAGGGTGACTGAGGCCTGTTGAGCCTGAGCGTGGGCTTGGGCTTGGGCTTGGACCTAGGGAATTTTCCTGATCGCGGTCCTACCTTTAAAATGTCATAATATCTAATATCTAACCAACCCAAATGATTTTCTCATATTAAATTCATCACTTAATGTGGGAGAATAAACGGGAACAAGTGTTAAGATATAGACATGTGCTTATAGATCTATCTCAACACGGGGCCAATGGTAAAGGGGCCCAAATGAGAGATGGTCTATCAAAGAGCAATGCTAACAAATGGAGCATAATACCTTAGGGTTAGCTTCATTGAAGACCTCCAATAATGTGTGTAAAAGTCCTTTGACCTTAGGTAAGCTAGGGCTGAGCTTGAGGCACGGGAACCCGCCCAGCTCGAGGTGCTTGTCCTGCTTGTCATGCTTGATGACTAAGGTGCTTGAGGTGCTTGATGATTGAGGTGATTGAGATGCTTGAGGTGGTTAATGATTGAGATGTTTGAGGTGCTTGAAATTCTTGAGATGCTAGGGTTGCACTTGAGGTGAGAACCCAACCCAAGCTTAAAGTGCTTAAGAGCCAAGCTTGTGGTGGGAACTGGGCCTATTCATGAGGGGCTTGATGTGTCAAAAAGTCAAATATTCAATCCCTACAAGAAGGAGGCGAGCCCTACATGAGGGGGGATGAGAGAGAACACCCACACACTCACACAAGGCATGCATGGTACAAAGAAAGGAAAAGGGACACTTGTCAAGTTCCCTCATGTTGCCCTCATGGTGTGCCTGAAACCTATTGGTTGGCCACCCAAGGGGTCCAATGATAATTTAGGAGATTTAATTAATTGATTTATCATTTATCTAGCCCTCTCTCTCAAAGGGAAAAGGGGGACACTTGTCTCAAGGCTACCCTTGCTGCTTGTAATGCCTTCTACTTATGATTTGCTAGGCCTGGAGGGGTCCAATGAGCTTCAAGCATGAGCTACAAGGGGGGGTCGACCCAAGCAAGCTAGGGGGTTGCTTAGGAAGTAGACTCACCCACACACACTCACAAACACTCTCATTGTGTGCTATGCAAAGTGCAAGAGCTCCCTCTCCTTCTCCAAGAAAGTAGAGGTTGAGAGCCTACACCAACACTCTTGGATATGGAGTGCAAATCCAACCAAGAGCCATGCTTCAATGCTTAAGCTTTCCATCTCCTTTTTCTTCATCACTATGCTATTATGTATGCTAGCAACAAGAGTTATGATAAGTGAGGAACTAATTCTTTCTCCTACGAAATGTTTCTTCTTCCTCTTCCCTACCCTCATTCCCTGCTAGCTCTCTCCACCTTCGAAGGTGTTTGAGGTCTTGGGACTGAGGCTTGGGATAGTTAAAGCTTTCTTCAAGTTTATGTTATGTTTGTGATGCATGAAGCTTTCCATCTTCATTGCATCACCTAGGTCACAAGGAACACAAAGATTGTATTGTAACAAGTCTCTCTTAATGGGAGAAATCATAATACAAATGCCTATTGAAGGGGGGACCGGCTCCACATAAATCCGGTCCTCAATTGTTGTCATGTTCTCTAAATTCTCTCTCTTGCAAAATTATTGTTCATGCAAAGTTAACTAATTGCTATGATTATGTTGCTATCTTCAATTATGTTCACCCACTATGCTCACAAAGTCATTTCTCAAAAGTACTCTCATTAATTTCCGCTACTCTCAAATTAAATAGGCCAATTCCATTACATTGGTATCAGAGCATTTGGTTTCTCTTTTCTTGCTTAAGAAGAGAGGTCCTTAAGTAGCCTCTAAATGGTTGATGTTGTTAATTATATTAGGGTAAGTGGAACTGGGATCTATTATCGGTTTTGTTGAGCCCGCTATGTGGGGGATGGTGCACACCTCGGGAGCTTTGGACTTAATAATGGAGTCTTTTTAGACTTGCCTACAGCTTTACCATTATTGAGCCATAAGAAGTCTGAAAGGAGCTAGCCCTCGGCAACTCTGCTATGTTAGACCTACTCCTCTACTCTCTATAATTAACCACTTCGAGCCGTGGGTGTAGATACTTAAGAGCCGATTTTCAAAAGCTAAGAGGAGTGGCAACTAAGGTTTTGAATTGCCAAAGCATACACTAAGTACATACATAAATTTTGTTAACATGGCTGACAATAATCAAGAGAGTAGAATGAACATTGATAGCTTTGATTTTGCACATGAAGGTGCTAATGATGATGCTCCCATGTTTGTGAATTATCTCGTCACTAGGTTGCAGCAAGCTATGGGCAACCGTGCTTTGCAAGCCGAAGTTACTCAACAACTTCGTGCTTATGGAATTTCCTTCCTCTCCAAGAGGAGAGAGAGCTTAGGAGGCCTCTTGAAGAGACCCCCAAAACATGACTCTCTCCCATTCGAGAGGAGGAATCCAAAGAGCAAGAAAGCAATTAAAGTTTAAGTTCCTCTGATGATGTAGCTCCACGAAGACGGCGGTCTAGACGATCGACCACTCCTCCCAAGAGGAAAAGATCAACACATAGTCCTTCCCCTCATCACTCTGAAAGGCAAGAGAGGAAACAAAGGAAGAAAAGGGCTAGGAAGAAGTCACCCTCTTCTCCTTCTTCTTCACCTTCCTCCTCTTCCGATGAAAGTTATGGCTATTCTCCTAGAGAATACAAGAGGGGAGGACATCGCAAATCATTTCCTGCATGGCGAAGGTCACAAAAGCTAAAGAAGTTCAAGGAGGGAGGAAAGAGTATCTCTTTTCTCACCTATGATGGCACCTTTGGTGTGCGCGTATGTCGCACGTGTCAATGCAAGGAACTTGCCGATACAGCGCGTGCGAGCCACAAACGGCTCCAAGCACACAACAAGCCTAAACTAGTAAGCTCAAAGAAAGCGATGGTGTGTCACTCACCGCTCTACGCTTGCTTTGTGGAGGATTCCTCGCCGCGAAGAAGAAGGAGCCGCCGCTTCGCCGCGCTCAACCGCTTCGCCGCCGTCGTGCCGTCGTCGCAATGCTCGATCGCACTCTCTCTCTCTCTCTCTCACGCATACACACACACAAGGAGATGAAGAAGAAGAAGATGGAGATGGAGCAAGAGCACTCTTCTATTGCACAAATGAGAGAATGAGTGAATTTTAGGTTTAGTTGACTTTTATATGAGCTCGCTCCATTCACACTTGGGCGCCCATGCTTAGCCAACTAATCCCTTGAATGTTCCAGTTAGAGTGCGCCTCTCATCGGCGATCACTCTTACCCTTTTCCTATTGGACCGACAAGCCCGGTACCTGACTCTAGCAAATAAATAATACAATGTCCGCCGTAGGTTACAATGTCCGTCGTAGGTGATAGGGTGTCCGTGAGCCGTGAGGGTTAACTTGCCCCCCTTCCTGATGTACATTCCGTCCTCGGAAGCTATTGAGTTGAAGCTCGTTCTTCGAGGTGGAAGAGAAATTGAGATGACTGTCCTTAGCCTTGTTCAGTCATCACTGCAAAATCAAACAACATTGGCATAGTAATTGCATTCTCATAAGCGATTAAAAAGCATATGCAATTTTAGACAGACAAATTGATTGGTAACAGAATTTTAAACAATTTGTCAGCAATAAACATTAAATTGCAATATAATCAAATGTATAAATAGATGTAAAGGTAAAAAATTAAACAAGTCTGGGGTCGCTAATTTAACGGTCGAAAGGCACTAGAGATCGACTATTAATACCATGGGTAAGCTTCTTAATTTTCTCTGGTCAATTAAGTTGTTTAATCGCGAGAACCAAGTATTTCATGTTCGAGGGCTGACTAGAGGCTATACCTAAAAGACCTTGTAGTTAAGCTACGATAAAAGGAATTTCTCATGAAATCATCGTCTGACTGATTATCTTTTCTTTGACCCCCCAAAGTCTTTTCACAGTGATTCAATTTTGATGTGTGTGCTTATTTTGTATGCCTTGGGTTTTTTGCTTTTCAAGGAAAAGCGTCCACATTGGGAACCTCTAGGGCTCTAGTACCATAGGCGATACATGTGAGTGAAGTACCCAATCAAGCTGAGATTTCTCTTCCAGCTTAAGATTTTACAATGTGGCCCTTTGATTTTTTGTTTGTTCATTTTCAACATTTTAATTTTGTAACTTTGGGGGGTCATATAACACTGATACACCTCCCCAAGCTCATCACACAAGTAAACTCCCTTTATAATACTTAAGCTAAAGGTCAATAGGGTCAAGCCCACTAGAAAGCCCTAGTACATTTCACACAATGCTGCCTAAATCGGATTAAGAACCTAAGTAACCATTGATTATTAGGAAGTCATTCCCCATGGTATTAAGAGAAGATCTCTAACACCTAACTTGGTCAAATTAGCTTAGTCGGACTGCTAGATTTTTAAATCTAGACAAGTGATTATGACAAAAAATTACATTGAATTTAATGTTTGGTACTAAGCAAATGCGCTGAATATTATGCTACCAATCACAATCAAAGCAGACAAACATGGATGCAAAAAAGATAAGGGCCAATGCTAATGGACAAGAAACACCTGTTTGTGTTGATGGTCGCGCTCGATTTGAAGTGTGAACGAGAGAAAGATCCCATGAAGGTCCAAATCCTAACAACAGCAACACGTTCCTGTACACACTAAGAAACACAAAGAATACCTCTAGGAGGCACATCAGTGGGAAAAAGGAACTTTGCTAATCACTCAACTCTTTAACAGAAACACTCCTATCGTACTAATTCTACCTACCCTCCATCACTCGAGTGATGAGGATCGAAGGTGTTTTATGGCATAGGTTTCTGTTTCAGTGTACCGGATACGAATGTGTAGGTCTGAGTCAATGTTTTGACTTTTATTGTGCATACTCGTTTTCTAATTGCTCTTGCTCTTTTTTTTTTGTATAAGTCTTTATATATACATTCCCTAAGATTGGGAGATTGAGAGGTCAGGGAGGAAGGTTGAGAGGGGAGTAAGTGAATGATGACTATCAGCAAACACTCCCCCCTTCCTTGGGTAGATCATACCGTTTGAAATGATGTCGTCACCCTTTGAAACGAGTTGTTCCAAGTTGTTATAGGTGAAGGCTTTAACCAATAGTTTTCGAACGCTCTATGCGTTTCATCTAGTTGCAAGGGTGGTAAGGTACTCTCCCATGATTTTATTTGCAACATCATTGTAGGTGGTGAACTTACAACGGGAGGTGTAAACTCTTTCTTGCTTGTATAGATATGTACAATGGTAGGTGGAGGTTGTGTCGAAGCTTCTATTTCCGTATAGGAACTACATGAAGAGCAAGAAGCTTCATTTGCTTTCTGTGTTCCTGAGCTAGGTGGAACAAATCGTTCTTTCTTTGGTACCCAAACTAGCTCTGGAGCGGTTGTGTCGCATTCCATGATTTTTTTTGTTCCACGATCTTCAATTTGTTTTGGAGCCACAGGATTGAGCTCACATGGGCCCGGTGACAAGTAAGAGCACAATTTACGTTTTGGCACCCAGATTTGATCATTTCCTTCATAGTAGCCTTGGGCTTCCAATAGTTTTTTAGGAATCCAACGCAACATTTCTTTACATTTCTTGGGGCGAATGAGAAGTCTCTTACTAGGCTCCTGTCTTTTAGTATTGGCTATGGTTGCTAAAGAAGCTTTATGGACCTGTATGTTTTATTTGTTATATTGGGATGGGTCTTGTGTGTCTCAAGCTTTATTTCATCTACATCAGTTGAAGCTCTAGAGACTTGGGCTATGGGGACATATGGTTCAACCTCTTGGACATGCAATGTTTTGGGTTTTATTTCCCTACGAGGTAATATCTCAGGGACTATGGCTTGCGTGGCAGGGCTAAGAGTTGGTTTCTATGTTGTGACACCCCCTGTCCCCCAATCAATAGTGCATTTGGTGGCTATCATCCACGTGCGTCCTAGGTTTATATTACCCTCCATAGTTCCAACAGGCATGACCAAAAAGTCTTGAGCTACAACCCCATTGTCATAACTGACAGAAGTGTGCCAGATTCCAAAAACTGTAGTTTTTTTCTTGTTGACACCCTTGACTTGGATAATACTCTCAGATAGAGGTGGCTTCCCTAACTAACACCACACCCCATATGATAGCAGATTATATTTAGCACCCGTGTCCAATAAGATGTTATATATCACTTTTCTATAGGTGTTGTTTAGCTCAATAGGGTATCCTAGAGGTGTGTCAGAGTCCAACCAATCCTCATCGATTTCAACGCGGAATGCATGTGTGACTCCAAGGTTAGCCTCTCGTTTTTGTCTTATACGTTGTTGTCGCTCCTTAGCCTCAGCTTGAGCTTGTATCTTCTTCAATTCTATTTTTCCTTGGCTGCCTTTTTTGTATGGATGGCACGCAACTCCTCTTGGCTTAAAGGATCATAGTATCTTTTAAATTTGCTCCCATTGAGGAATCCAATGGTTTCAACTCCATCAAGAGTCTCCACACAAATGGTTCCTTGTCGGGTGATCTCACATACTCTATATGGTCCTTTTCCCGCATATTTCAACTTTTTCTTTTCGTTACGCACTCCATACATAAGGAATTTATCACCAAAATTGATATCTTTGTTCTTTAGATGACGGTCAAACCATTTCTTCCTCCTATCTTTCTCCACAAGTGCATTTTGGACAGCTAATTGCCTCTCTTCATCTATCCTTTCAAGGATATATAATCGCTCAACTAAGGGGTTACCATCCCAACCTTCTTGAGAAGCTACTCGAAGACTAGGAATGACAAACTCCCATGGCATAACCGCTTCTTGGCCATACACCATCTTGAATGGTGTGCAGTTAATGGCAACTTTATACGCAGTACGATAAGCCTATAGAGCTGATGTAAGCTTTAAATCCCAATCTATGCGATGAGCTTCCACCGTTTTGGTTAAGATAGAGATTAAGGTCTTATTGGTGCTCTCAGCTTGGCCATTTTCTTGTGGATAATAAGGTGTGGATTTATGGTGAGCTATCATAAAGTTGGTAGTCAGTTCTTTTATTACTCCATTTATAAAATGAGTACCATTGTCACTCACAATCTCAAAGGGACAACCAAATCTTGTAATAATGTTCTCAAAGAGAAACTTGGCAGTTGACCTCGCATCGGCCTTACGTGTCGCCCTGGATTCCGCCCACTTTGTCACATAGTCAGTGGCAACGATAATATATCGAGATTGAGTGCTACGAGCTGCTGGACTAATTGGGCCTACAAAATCCAAACCCCATTTTTCAAATGGTTGAGTCACTTTAACAGGATGTAAGGGCATCCTATCCTTTCGTTGTGTGATCTTGTAACGTTGGCATTTATCACATCCTTTTGCAAAAAGTGATGCATCCTTAAATAAGGTTGGCCACCAATAGCCTGATTGCAACACCTTTCTAGCTGTTAGTTCCTCTGAGAAATGTCCTCTGACTATACCCATGTGGGCTTCTTGCAGTATGTATAAATACTCATCCTCACGGGCACAACGTCTAAGAATATCATCCTTCCCTAGCCTGTAGAGAGTTCTCGCAATGGAGTAAGGTTCACATTCTTTTAACAGTTTTTGAGCTATGTCTTTACGAAGCTCTTTGGGTGGAAAACCATTAACTAGAAAGTTCACAATCTTCTCACTCCATTCAGGTATGGTTTTGACTAGGAATAGAGAAGTATCAGGCAATTCATCATCGACTCCAGGAGGGGCTTCACCATTGGGTATGCGAGACAAATGATTAGCCATGACATGTCTTTTACCAGGTCTCACCACAACGGTCTTTTACCACGTCTCACCACAATGGTAAAATCAAACTCAAGGAGAGTTAACAACCATCGTGTAATTCTTCCCGTGGAACAAGGTTTATTTACTAGATACAACAAGGCTTGATGATCAACATAGAACACAAACTTGTTGTCCAGAAGGTAGTAGCGAAATTTCTTCACTACATAAATCATACCTAAACCTTCTCGCTATGTAGTGGTGTAGTTTCTTTCGGCATCATTCAACTGACGACTTGCAAAGCTAATGGGGTAGTCCACTTTATGTTCTCCTGGTTGAGCTAGAACACACCCAATAGCAAAGTTCGATGCATCAATATGCACATAAAAAATTACATTCCAATCGGGCACTCGTAGAATAGGAGCGCTAGTCAAGGTCTTTTTCAATGACTCATAAGCATGGTCACACTCCGCAGTCCATTGGAACTCAATAAGAAGCTTGTACAAAGGACGAGCTATCTCGGCAAAATTTAAAATAAATCGTTGGTAATAACCAACATGGCCCATGAACCTTTGAACTCCTTTATAATTTGTAGGTGGTGGCAATTCAACAATGGCTTTAATTTTGCTCTCATCTGTGGAAATTCCATTTTTGGACACTATATGCCCTAAAATGACTTTATGTTTAACCCAAAATTGGCATTTGAAAGCGTTTAAGGAGATGCGATACAATCTACACTTCTCAAAAACTTTTCGTAAGCATGATAGATGTTCTTTCCAAGAGGAATAAACACAAAGGTCATCTAAGAAAGCTTCACAAAACTCCCTCAAATATTCTCTAAAAGCAGTGTTTATTAATCTTTGAAAGGTAGCAGGGGCATTGGTTAAACCAAAAGCCATAACACGAAATGCGAACACTCCAAATTCGGTTATAAAGGCTATTTTAGCTTGTTCCTCCAGCACAATTGTGATTTGATTGTAGCCAGAGTACCTATCCAAAAAGCTATAAGATTCCTTCCCTGCAACTCTTTCAAGCACGTGTTCTAAATATGGCAAGGGGTAATGGCCCCTCCTAGTGGCAGCATTGACCTTCTTGAGATCCACGCACACTCTGAGTTTCCCATTCTTTTTTGGCACAATCACTATTGGAGACACCCATTCTGAGTGCTCAATAGGGTATATGAATCCGCATTCCACAAGCTTTTCAATCTCTTCTTGAACGATTTTTGTATATTTAGGATTCATTGGGTAGGGTCGTTGCTGAACTGGTTTAGCCATGCTATTCATGGAGATTGTGTGTTGCACCACGGAAGGTGGAACACCTTTCATATCATGATAAGTCCAGGCAAATATATCCCTGAATTTCTTGAGAAGTTCTTTAAGTACACACTCCTCAGTCTCGGTCAGATCTTGGGCAATGAAAACAGGTTTAGACTATTCTCCTGGGTCTGCTAACACTATTTCCTTAACTATCGCCATACCGTCATAGACTCCATTGCTCCCATCGATAGGTTTTCTTTGAGCCTTTGTATACACAACCTTACGTTCCTCTGTGGTATAGGATTTGAAATGTTCAGGTGCAGGGTGTAAGGCTGTGGAGTCCTGTTGTTCTGTGGACTGTGATTTCACTTCTGATTCCTTTTGTTGTTGAGTTAACTCTCGATTTTGTCGTCTCCTTACAGTACGGCTCAACTTTGGCTTCTATGTAGCCTCTAGTTGTGCGATGTCAATGGGTTGTGGACTACACCACATAACGCTTTGAAGGTATTCACCCCATTTATCTACCAACTTTCGATGAGCATCACATGCCCCTATATAATTAAGCCATTCTGCGGTAGATTTCTTTTCACTTATTTTAGCACGCACATTTGCTCGATATCGTCGCCTCTTATATCTCTTACTCTTCTTATTTAATTCTCGATTACGGCCGATCTCTAGTGAAGAGTCACTAGATGAATCACTACTTGTGTCTTCTGCTCCCTTGAGATTGTCATCTAGGTTACCACTGTGCCCTGAATGGTTTGTCCCCGCATTTGCACTAAGATTTAACTCAGATTATTCTTCCTCAGAGTCAATTTCAATTGATGATTCTGACCCCAAATCGTGTGGGCTATAGTCTTGTGAGGCGCTACTGGTTTCAATGCCAGTCAAACTTTCATCTTGTAGATCATCAGAAGCTATATGCATTGCTTCTAGCATATTTAAGGGTACCAGTGGTGGTATTTCATCCCCCTCAGGTGTTATCCAGGTCGTCCCCCTATTTCCCCAAGTGTCTATGGTTGCTGCTAGGTGGACCCAATCCACATTTTCCAACTCAGTCATCCCAGGTAGTACATCCATATAAGGAGAATCTTCCCCAACATCAGTGTCCGCTTTACACATGTAACAATACTGCAATGGGGCCGAGTGAACTGTGGTGTCAGATCTATGATCAATTATAAACCTATTTCCTAGAGGATGTGCTCGACCCGTCACAAGATCCACTCGAATGACAGAATCTTGGAACTGCAGGTAGACATGGTTTTTGGACCAGTCATGCACCATTTTTGCTTCCCTCATGAAAGGACGTCCTAAGATCATCTCCGATGCCATAGTGTGTTTGGAGAAATCCATAACAATAAAGATAATCCTTATTTTATGTCCAAAGACCTTGATCTTGAGATCTTCTAGCATCCCAATAGGTTTAACAATAGACCCATTGGCCATCTTCACTACTATGGTTGTGGTCGCAAGGTGAGGTCTTCCCATAGTTTCCCAGCAATTTTTAGTCACAATGCTAACCCCAGCGCCACCATCAAGGATTCCCTTCACAGTTAATCCCTTAGTAGTCATTGGTATAGTCGCATTGGATTCATCACCCTCAAAGTATTGTCCCAACTTGTTAACATGTATTTCTATAACAAGGTTCTCATCTAGGTTGGTTTGTGGATCTATGTATTCCTCCTCTATTGGCATCTCCCCACTCCATCCATCTGTGAAAATTGTGGTAGCCCAAACTTCAGTTCTCCATTGAGGAAGGCTCGAAGAGCTGAGACTAGCTCAGGGTCTTTATATAGTTTGGACATGATGGTGGTTCTAACTTCTGAAGACATGAAATCCATCAATTTGGCAATGTTTAACGACACCTTTTGGCCTTGAGACCCTTGACGTGGGGAAGATGGGATCTCCATTTCTTCGATAGGATCAGGTAGTCCCACTGTAAACATTCTTTCCATCAAGAAGTGAGTACGCCCACTTTCCCATGACTTTAAGTCACTTTCTTCTTGGATGACACTAGGTATGTCTAAGGGTCTATGGACTTGGTGAGGTTGTTGTTGCGTAGGGAACACGGTGTCTGTAATCTGGATCTTCCTAGGTGCTGGTTCTAGATCCCTTTGGGTATCTTCTACCAAACTCCGTAGTTGCTTGACTCGCTCAATCTCCTCTGTAGGGTTTGGGTAAGTTCCTATCTTCTTTTTGGATCCTGGCCATTGTGGCTCATGAAGATCTTCCTTGTTGGTTTCTATGTTAGTGGTCGTTTTGGTCTCCATGGTTTCACCTGAATCAGAATCTTCTTCAGCGTCGTTCATATATACGGGGTCGTCACCAGTCCCTATGTTGGTCTTTGAATTGGGGTCTGACTTCGCTACTTTTTGCGATCTTTTTCTTCGTGTTTTCTTCTTTTTCTAGGATTGGACAATTGATGCCGTGTCTCTTTCCTCAAGAATATAATTTTGTTTTTGGAGCATCGATCGTGTGAGTACATTTATTGGTACCACAGGTGTACTTTGTGATGGTTCCTCGGTAACTTCAATCAAGTTTACTGGCGTGATCTTCGGTGCATTTGGATTATTTGGACATTGGGCAATCAAATGATCTATACCACATCGATTACACATGAGCATTGGCATTGTAGACGTGCTCGCTTGATTGGTTTGCATTAGTTTGGCATTCTTTTGTAGCCTAATAGGACACTTGGCTACACGATGTGGACCTCCACACTCATAGCATTGAAGAGGTGGTCTCTTAGCAGTGTAATTGATATTTTGGCCTCTTGCAGCAAGAGCAGCTACTTGATATACATGTTTGACTTGTCCCCAATAGTTCTCCATGTAGTATTGTGGACTTTCTTCAAGCACATCCATCCCATAGGCAATATTAGGATCTATATCTTCCTCATATCTTCCAAACAAGAAATAGATGACTCACAATCCACTTGATTCACAGAAGTGATTCTCGGATGTGGTGGTTGCGGTCCTAGCACTGGAGGTGGTAAAGGTGTTGTTTGAACAACATTTTGGGCCCTAGGGACCATGTGTTGTGCTGTTTGTTAAAGAGGTGGCGCCAGCATCAATGCAGACACTCGAGGTGTGTGTGTCCATGCTAAGGTTGGTCTATTGGCCATCACGCGCTTAAATACTATGCAATCCTTAGCTTGATGACCATACCTTCCACATGCATTGCAATTCCCATTGAATTTTACTCTAAAAGTAGGGCATTCACTGGTACTATGCGGTCCATAGCATACTGAGCACCATTGTTGCTCCCTTCTTGGATACATATGATTGTTTTGCGGAGCACGATTGTCTCTAAGACTCTCTTGAATAGCCTTGGTGAGATCTGCTAAAGTCATCTAAGATATCTTTGGCTCCTTAGCAATAGGCTTTAGGGTCATTGGTTGATGCCCCGATCCTTCTGAGCTAATAGATTTAGACTCAACAGACACTCTTTCTCCTTGAATCATTAAATTATCCTCCAATTGGATCGCATTGGTGGTGACTGCTTCCCAAGTGGTGATACCTCTAATGACTAGGCCATTGTAGATATCCTCATGTCGTAATCCCCTAATGAATCTATTAAGCAATTGGTTATTGTTGAAGCGCTCATTTGGATTACAACGAGAATTCAAATGCTTCAAGCGACTTATAAAGTCTCTCACTGAGTCTCCTTTCTCTCGTTGGGCTTTTTGGAGCTGAGAGGCTACACCCCAAAGCACTCCCTCTCGTATGTATTCTTTTAAGAACAGTCTCCTAAGAGTAGGGTAAATCGTTTTTTCTTCCACCCTTAGGGTTCTATACCAATCCCCAGTCTTTCCACTTAAGGTTAAGCTTAAAGCATTGCTCTTATGTAGGTCATTTTGTTCTCCTAGAGAATCGCATATTTGTTCAAACACTTCGATATGCTTTCTCACATCCTTGTCTCCACTAAATTTTTGTGTGAGATTGGCTATTTGTATTGCCTTACTTCTAGGCTCTCTATCAGGAGCGTTACGCATATTCTCAGCAATAGATCGACCTATAGCTTGAGCAAATGTTGCCAAGTCACCTAAGTGAGCAGGTACCGTGGGTGAAGGCGCTCCAGAGACTACATGTGGAGTAGGTATTGGCATTGGGCTTGGCGCATAGGAAGTCCTTGGGTTCCACGTTGGGTACGATGTTGTGCCATGTGGTGGTCCATAGTTCATATGCGTGGCCCTAGGCATAGTAGACGTCGGATGTGACATGCTAATGCTAGCCGGTATAGTCCCATGGAAATAAGAACTTGTGTATTGTGGTTGTGGAGCATAGGTAGTTGAAACAATGGGAGAGGTAGGGACTACATGAGTGTGATGACCCATAGGTGCATACGATTGGTACACACTTGTAGGTACTGTTGCAGGCATTGAGCTACCATGTAGTGGTGCTTTACTAACAAATGAGGTCCATGGCGTGTTTCTCGGCATGCCCATCATTGGGGTAGGCATGGTAGCCGTGGTTTCATCAAGGGAAAGATGAGCTAGACTTGGAAAGGTAAAGCTATCACTTGTGGACTGAGATTGTACTGAGACCCCTAGAGAAACAACATATGGAGGATCCATCGGACTTACCGAGGGAGTCTCCATTTGCGATAATGTCTATTGTTTAGCCTTTCCTGTATCTAAGAATCTCATGAGACCTGTTGAAGGCATGTTGATCCCCTTGTTCAATCTCTCTAACTCAATGGCCCTATGGATGACCTCACAAACTCTTTGTTGTTGATCCTCTACACTAGTAGCACCCATTGTGGATTGTAGGACATCCAACCAACCCACATGATAGGTGTGACCTGTGTATAGGTCGATCAGAGTCTCTGTTTGTAATTCGTACTCCCAGTTCTCATTTAAGAACACTCCATCTAGGATTGAGGTGCTAGGGGTGTTCTTTGAGCTAGATGCAATGTTGCTTTCTAGGGGTTGGCCCTTAGCGGTTGCTAAATCAGGAGCACTTGATTGCTCTCTTAGCAAGGATATTGACATAGGAGCTTTCGCTTTTAACTCTCTTCGTTGCTCCGCCTTGCGTAAGCTCTCGACTTCCTTTTCCCTCGTTGCAAGGATATATCGCTCAACCTCTTGCACTTCGGCAAGGCTTCTACCATTGGGTAATATGACCTCCGAGGGAAATAAGTCTGAAGAGTCAGGAGGTGCAGTAAATGAAGTATTCACGTACACATTCTCTAACGGTATAGGGTCTACGTTGGTCATGAATGGAGAATTTACTTCCCCACCTCCCTCATTTACGTCATTAGCGCCATGTTCGGAGCGAGTGGCTCTACTAAAGGTTTCCTTCAGGCGGCTAAGCACGCTTGGACCGGACCGCGGGCCCATGGCATGCATGTCTTGGCTTGAGCTATCGGGATTAGGCATTGGGAAACCCTCCATGACGTTGTAGTCAGAGGAAGAGTCACTAGCCGCTATGTTCGGGTCTTGGTTCGGGTCTTGGTTTGTACTACCTTGGGTCCTCGCCGAGGGCCCGGAACCTAAAGTAGGTGGATATTGAGAACTCGCGTAAGTCGAAATTCTCTCTATTTGCACCGTCTCTAGCACACGACCAGAGCGCAGATGCATGTGCCTTTGACACCCTACAAACGTCAACGAATAACCTCGAAGATTAACCGCTTACCTTTTTTAAGCGTCCGTTTTCTCTCGTGTTTTTTACGTTTTTAATGTTTTTTTAAATTTTTTTAATGTTTGATTTTTTTGATTAAAGTGTGTGATAGCTAGAAATGAGCGTATCACTTAGAGGGTTGCTGTGTGCTTTACAACACAATTTTCGGGCATCTGACGTTCCGTTGGTCCTCAAAAAATCGATTTTTAGCTACGTGTGAAGCTAAAATTCGTTTTTTAAAAGGCGACTGAGGCCTAGGCCTGAGCGTGAGCTTAGGCTTGGGTCTGGGAGATATTCCCGATCCCGGTCCTACCTTTAATTTTTTTAAAAAAAATTTAAAATTTTTTAAATTTATTTTTTTATTAAAAAAAAGGATAAGGTTGCCGCAGCCTACGCGAGTGCACACACACACTCTATCTACCTACTTCTAACTAATACACCTACTGTTACACACTAACACACTCTATTAACTCTCACAGATCTACTTCCTACTTACTGTACACAGAAAACTAACTACCTTAATACACAGAGAATAAACACAGTACCTTTGAAAACTCCCTTAACAAAGAAAACTAACAACCTTAATAAACACAGTACCTTTGAAAAAATCCATTAACAAAAAAAACACACAGTATAACACCAAATTCCTCTTCTCAACACACACACCCTCCTTCCTTACCTTTCCTACAATAGAAATTGCACCACGGAGAAGCACAGAGTGCTACTCGAGCTTAATGCACGGCATTCCCCGGCAACGGCGCAAAAAATTCGCGTGTATGTCGCACGTGTCAATGCAAGGAACTTGCAGATACACCGCGTGCGAGCCACAAATGGCTCCAAGCACACAACAAGCCCAAACTAGTAAGCTCAAAGAAAGTGATGGTGTGTCACTCACCGCTCTACGCTTGCTTCGTGGAGGATTCCTCGTCGCGAAGAAGAAGGAGCCGCCGCTTCACCGTGCTCAACCGCTTCGCCGCCGCCGCGCCGTCGTCGCAATGCTCGATCGCACTCTCTCTCTCTCTCTCACGCATACACACACACACACACAAGGAGATGAAGAAGAAGAAGATGGAGATGGAGCAAGAGCACTCTTCTATTGCACAAATGAGAGAATGAGTGAAATTTAGGTTTAGTTGACTTTTATATGAGCTCACTCCATTCACACTTGGGCGCCCATGCTTAGCCAACTAATCCCTTGAATGTTCCATTAGAGTGCGCCTCTCATCGGCGATCACTCTTACCCTTTTCCTATTGGACCGACAAGCCTGGTACCTGACTCTACCAAATAAATAATACAATGTCCGCCGTAGGTTACAACGTCCATCGTAGGTGATAGGGTGTCCATGAGCCGTGAGGGTTAACATTTGGTGCTATCGACAAAGTGTTGGCCTTCATCCAGCAATTTGATGCGGCCTTTGGAGACGAGGGCTTCACAGAGTCCTCCAAGCTACGCCATGTAGCTATGCACTTTACAAAATCAGCTCGTCAATGGTGGGCTAGCCTTCGTGGCAATGTTCACCCCAAAGACATGGAAAACTCTACGAGTTTCCATCATGAAGCAATTCCTCGTAAGCAATGCAAAAGACAAAGTGCTTACTGAATGGCGTAGCTTGAAGCTTCTCTCTCATGAGTCTATCCACAAGTATGTAGACAAGTTTTGGGATTTACATCTCAAGGCTACTGTCTTTCAAAAGATACTTTGCCGAGCAAAGGTAGCAATTCTGTGCGGGATTACCTGAAGAGATGGCCGAATACATCAACTCTCAACGGCCTGGTACTACTAGCAAAGTAATCCATCACACCATGGTTGCTTCACGCAAAAATTTCCATCAAGGGGCTAGACGTAATGTCAAGCCCATGGAAAACAAAGACAAAAATGATGCAAAGGGGAAAACCAATGTTCAAAATACTTCGCAAGTCACGTCCAACAACAACAACAATCGGTCCAAGAAGAAGGGAGTTTACAAAGGTAAAAACAACCTCTTTCCTGAAGAGCTTGAAGCTTTTTTCAAGGACCATAAGTGTTTCAAGTGTGGGGAGCAAGGACATGGCTATCGTTCTTGCCCCAAGAAGAATACTCGCAATGAGACTCCTAGGGCTTCCACCATCAAAGCTCCCAAAGAGGATGCTCATTGCAAAGGATCATCACTTTCCTATGCTTGGGGAAAGGTAAGAGAGCATGATGCCTTCATCTTGTTTGACCCTAGCTCTACTCTAAACTTCATATCAATGGAGTTGGCCACCAAGTTGGGCATTCAAGATTTTGAAATGGGAGATATGGTAATGGTTGACGCAGCTTTCAAGGGACAACAAGCCTCCGTTACTCCCTTGATTGGGAAGTTGAGGCTTCATGTCCAAAGCTATGTCGACAAAGAAGACTTCTTCATCTCTCCTTTCCAACATGAGGATGCTATCCTAGGGGCGCCATGGTTTGATCGCATGGCTGCCAACATGAAGTTCCCTGAAAGGAGAATCTACTTCACCTATAGAGGAAAGAACATGTATATAGACGCTAGTGAGCGTGGTCGCACTATTCCACTTGTAAATCCTCTTGCTTTTGATAAGTCAATGAAGAGCTCAGTTTCTGCGTACATGATTTTTGTCAAAGAGTCTCTAAAAGATACTAATGTTTCAACAAATGTAAATGGTAGGACACAAGAAGAGTTAGACTTGTCTAATTTTCTAAAAGGATTCCAAGATGTGTTCCTTGATGATATCCCTATGGACTTACCTCCAACACGAGGGGATGATGACCATCACATTGAGCTCCTTCCAGGAAGCTCACCGCCTAACAAACCTCCTTATCGAGTCTCACAAGCTCAACAAGAGGAGATCATGAGGCAAGTACAGGAATTGGTAGACAAAGGGATGGTGAGGCCTAGTTCCTCTCCCTTTTGTTCTCTAGTCCTTTTAGTGCAAAAGAAAGATGGTACATACCGTATGTGTGTGGACTATCAAGCACTAAACCATATCACTATCAAAAATAGATTTCTCATGCCTCAGGTAAAAGATCTGTTTGATAAGCTACAAGGCTCTACCTACTTCAGTAGGATCGACCTTAAGAGTGGTGGCTATCATCAAATAAGGATAGTGGATGAAGATATCTTAAGGACTGCGTTTTGCACAATGTTTGGTCTTTATGAGTATCTAGTCATGCCTTTTGGCTTGGCTAATGCACCAGCTACGTTCAATCCTCTGATGGAGAAAATTTTTAGACCATACCGCAAATTCACTAGAGTGTTCTTTGATGATATCATCATCTACTCCAAGTCTTTGAAGGAACATAAGCAACATCTCCAAGTGATTTTTCAAGCATTGAGGGAGAACAAGCTTTTTCTGAACTAAAAGAAAAGCGAATTCTTCCTTCAAGAGATTCAATACCTAGGTCATATTATCTCTCACGATGGTATCCCTATGGATCCATCAAAGTTAGAGGTAATAAAATCATGGCCTAACCCAAGAAATCTACATGAGCTAAGAAGCTTTATTGGTATGTGTGCATACTATAGACGCTTCATAGCAAAATTATCTCAAGTAGCAGAACCACTACACGACTTAACTAAGAAGAATGTTAAGTATGTATGGATTGCTAAGAAGCAAAATGCTTTTGATAAGCTCAAAGAGAAGCTTACTTCCCAACCAATCCTCGTGCTTCCGGATCTCTCAAAGCCATTTGAGGTCCAATGTGATGCTTGTGGTGATTGCCTTGGAGCAGTTTTGCTTCAAGAAGGGCATGCCATAGCATATGAGAGCCGAAGGCTCAATACTGATGAACGAGTCTTGGGAATTTATGAGAAAGAGCCTTTAGTTGCTCTACATGCCCTAGACACATGGAAGCACTACCTATTGGGGACTTCATTTATCCTACGAACCGACCACCAAAGTCTCAAGTATTTCATGACGCAAACCAAGATTTCCGACAAACAAATGAGGTGGGAAAATTTTCTTTTGCAATTTAATTTCCATATTGCTCACATAACTGGTAAGCACAATCAAGTGGCTGATGCACTTGCACGATGACCGAAAGTAAACGCGGTGTCTATAGCTACTCACAATGATCTATCCTCTATGATAGATGAGTATGCTACTGACCCTGACTTTAGAGACATAATGTCAGCCCTTGCTTTGGGGAAGAAAGAGGAACCATTCACCTTTGTGGATGGTTATCTTCTCCACGGCAATAGGCTATGTGTTACCCATTCCCTTCGTGAGAAAGTGATGTATGAATCCCATGCTCCTCCATATGCGGGGCATAGAGGTATTCAACCTACTCTTCGAGGAGTAGAAACGTACTTCTATTGGCCTACCATGAAAGTGGACATACAAGAGTATGTTTCAAAATGTGTAGTATGCCAAAAGACCAAGTATGATAGAGGGAAGCAACCTGGATTACTCCAGCCATTGCCTATCCCAAATTCACCATGGGAGAGTATATCCATGGATTTCATCTTTGGATTACCCTAGTCTATCCATGGGAATACAGGAATATGGACAATAGTCGACAGGTTTAGCAAGCAAGCACATTTTATTTCTATCAAAAAGACTATTAAGGCACATCAAATGGCAACTCTCTTCATATCTCAGATTTTCAAGCACCATGGATTACCCACATCCATCATGTCAGATAGAGATCCTAGAATGACTAGTAATTTCTGGAAAGGTCTCTTTGAAAATCTAGGAACAAGATTGAATTTCTCTTCGGCCTATCACCCACAAACGGATGGCCAATGTGAGATAACCAATCTTACGATACTCGATCTACTCAAGACTTATGTTACCGAAGTAGATCAACGCTCACAATGGGAAAAATACTTACCTCTTGTAGAGTATGCCTACAATAATACTATACATACTTCTACGGGAAAATCCCTTTTGAGGTCATTGAGGGAATACCTAAAAGTCCCTTGCTACTCAAAGTACATGGGAAGATCTTCACTGTCGATAAATATAGCCGTGACCTACAAGAATCTTTTCAAAAGATTAAGGAGGCTATATCCATCTCTCAACAAAGGCAAAAAGCTGCTGCTGATAAGCATATAAGAGCCTTAATGTTCAAAGAAAATGATTGGGTCTTACTCAAGTTTCCTATGGCTTGATTAAGGCAAACGACGGGCAAAAACCCTACGGGCCATCAAAAGTATTATGCTAAACTAGCGAAAAGATACTATGGTCCTTTCCAAATCTTGCAGCCCATCAATGAGACAGATTATCAACTCAGGTTGCCCAACCATTGGCTCATACACAATGCCTTTCATGTAAGCCTACTTAAGCCCTACAAAGGAGAGCCACCAACTGAACCAATTGTTGAAGACCCTCCCAAAGTTGAAGACCAAGAAGAGGTGCTACAACCCGAAGCTATCCTTCGGCATGAAGACAAGGTAGTACGACATGGTAAGATTATCCAACGGTATCTTATTAAGTTCAAAAATTATCCTTTTGAAGATGCTAGATGGATGCAAGGAATACAACTTAAGGATAGTATGAACCTTGTCAATGCTTACAATGCTATATTAGAGTAAGTAAAAGTACAAATTTCTTTTAAATGACTCATGTTTTTGCCTTATAAGACTAGTCCTCTTTTTAATTGTGCACAAATTTAACTAGTATGCATGCTTAGAATCATGTTTGTGATGACGACGTCTCTCAAACAGCAAGTAGAATTTGTCGCTCTACTTTGGGGGAATGAAATGGACTAAAGAGCAGACATGCTTGTGGTATCTATGTCTCCCAAGCACCAAATGGATTAGTCATCCATCTTGAAAAGATGTCGTAGGGTAAAAAGGGATCCTCTATCCGTTAAGTAAAATTGACTAATGACTAAGACTTTATCTCTTCTACCTCATAGTCGAGGACGACTATGATTTCAAGAGAGAGGTAATGTCATAAAATCTAATATCTAATATCTAACCAACCCAAATGATTTTCTCATATTAAATTGATCACTTAATGTGGGAGAATAAACGGGAACAAGTGTTAAGATATAGACATGTGTTTATAGATCTATCTCAACACGGGGCCAATGGTAAAGGGGCCCAAATGAGAGATGATCTATCAAAGAGCAAGGCTAAAAAATGGAGCATAATACCTTAGGGTTAGCTTCATTGAAGACCTCCAATAATGTGTGTAAAAGTCCTTTGACCTTAGGTAAGCTAGGGTTGAGCTTGAGGCGCGAGAACCCGACCCAGCTCGAGGTGCTTGTCCTGCTTGTCATGCTTTATGACTAAGGTGCTTGAAGTGCTTGATGATTGAGGTGCTTGAGATGCTTGAGGTGCTTAATGATTGAGATGTTTGAGGTGCTTGAAATGCTTGAGATGCTAGGGTTGCACTTGAGGTGAGAACCCAGCCCAAGCTTAAAGTGCTTAAGAGCCAAGCTTGTGGTGGGAATTGGGCCTATGCATGAGGGGCTTAAGGTGTCAAAAAGTCAAATATTCAATCCCTACAAGAAGGGGGCGAGCCCTACATGAGGAGGGATGAGAGAGAACACCCACACACTCACACAAGGCATGCATGGTACAAAGAAAGCAAAAGGGATACTTGTCAAGTTCCTCCTCATGTTGCCCTCATGGTGTGCCTGAAACCTATTGGTTGGCCACCCAAGGGGTCCAATGGTAATTTAGGAGATTTAATTAATTGATTTAGCATTTATCTAGCCCTCTCTCTCAAAGGGGAAAGGGGGACACTTGTCTCAAGGCTACCCTTACTGCTTGTAATGCCTCCTGCTTATGATTGATAGGCCTGGAGAGGTCCAATGAGCTTCAAGCATGAGCTACAAGGGGGGGTCGACCCAAGCAAGCTAGGGGGTATACTCACCCACACACACTCACAAACACTCTCATTATGTGCTATGCAAAGTGCAAGAGCTCCCTCTCCTTCTCCAAGCAAGTAGAGGTTGAGAGCCTACACCAACACTCTTGGATATGGAGTGCAAATCCAACCAAGAGCCATGCTTCAATGCTTAAGCTTGCCATCTCCTTCTTCTTCATTACTATGCTATTATGTATGCTAGCAACAAGAGTTATGATAAGTGAGGAACTAATTCTTTCTCCTACGAAATGTTTCTTCTTCCTCTTCCCTACCCTCATTCCCTGCTAGCTCTCTCCACCTTCGAAGGTGTTTGAGGTCTTGGGACTGAGGCTTGGAATAGTTAAAGCTTTCTTCAAATGCATGAATCTTTCCATCTTCATTGCATCACCTAGGTCACAAGGAACACACAGATTGTATTTTAACAAGTCTCTCTTAATGGGAGAAATCATAATACAAATGCCTATTGGAGGGGGGACCGGCTCCACATAAATCCGGTCCTCAACTCTTGTCATGTTCTCTAAATTCTCTCTCTTGTAAAAGTATTGTTCATGCCAAGTTAACTAATTGCTATGATTATGTTGCTATCTTCAGTTATGTTCACCCGCTATGCTCACAAAGTCATTTTTCAAAAGTACTCTCATTAATTTCCGCTACTCTCAAATTAAATAGGCCAATTCCTTACATGATTTTTTTTAAATTTTTGTTAAATTATTATTATTATTATATTTTTTTGGTGTGGATAAGGTCATCGCGGTCACGCCGAGCGCGCGAGCACACACACCTAACCTATCTACTTGCAACTAACAAGCTATTGTTACACACTAACACAGTACTACATCAACTAATTAACTAATAGATCTACTTACTGTACCTTATAGATCTAACATTATAGATCTAATACCTTAAATCTAACACCTTATGAATAGAAAACACTACATTAAAACAAAAAAATAACACTTTATTAACAAAAAACAATACACTGTAGCAAAAAAAAAACTTCACAAATCCCTCTCAACAGCCACATACCTTCTTTCTCTACCTTTTCTACATTGCATATTGCACCACAAAGCAGCATAGAGTGCTATTCGAGCTTAGTGGAGGGCATTTCCCCGACAACGGTGCCAAAAATGTGTGCATCTATCGCACATACCATCCCAAGGCACTTGGTCGTACACTATGTGCGAACCACAAATGGTTGCAAGGACACAACCACACTAATCTAGCAAGCTCAATAGAGCAAGGGTGTGTCACTCACCACCCTATGCTCACCTTCGTGGAGGATTCCTCGCCGCGAAGAAGAGGGAGCTACCGCCATGCCGTGCTCAACCATCTCGCCGCCGCCGTGCTGTCGCAATGCTCGATCACTCTCTCTCTCTCTCTCTCTCATACACACACACACAAGGAGAAGGGCAAGAAGATGGAGATGGAGCAAGAGCACTCTTCAATTGCACAAATGCGAGAATGAGTGATTTTTAGGTTTAGGTGACTTTTCTATGAGTTTGCCCATTCACACTTGGGCACCCATGCTTAGCTAACTAGCCCTTAAATGTTCCAGTTAGAGTGCGCCTCTTATCGCGGCGATCACTCTTACCCTTTTCCTATTGGACCGACAAGCCCGGTCCCTGACTCAAAACAATGTAATGTCCGTGGACATTTACTAGGTCGACGCCTATTTGCCAAGTTCAGTACCAAGCGATAGGTGGCGTTGGGCAGTCTCGAAGCCTCATATTTGCCCGGTGTTGACTTCACTATCGCATGTTATGTCTTCGACACCAAGGTCAACACCAAGCAATAGGTGGCATTGGACAGTCCCCAAGCCTCCTATTCACCCAGTATTGACTCAGTTGCCTCTTGTAATGACTTTAACACCAAGGTCAACACCAAGCGATAAAAAGCGTTGGGCATTCCCCAAGCCTCCTATTCACCCAGTGCTAACTCCACTGTCTGACTTGTCGGTTAACAGACTTGCAATGCATATTTTGTCGCTTAATAGTGCGATCTTCACATACAAAACATTTTGTATCCCTCAAATAGATCCAACTATTATCAAGGATAATCTTTTGTTTGGTCTCATCCGGCATGGTGCATACAATTGGCCGTTCTCCCGAGCAAGGAGCTCCTTGCTTCCCCGCTCTATGTGCTCCATCGACCATAACTCCGGACATGCCAAAGTGGGTTTTGAAGAAACCTTCGATCACAATGGCAAGAGAATGAGGTGTCTCTAACTTCTCTTCGGGAATTCCACGAATAAAAATGTTCTTGAAACTTCTCTCCCGTTCGTTCAAATCCTCAACATCCACATTCTCAACATTCTTTGTTTGAACCATAGTTTGCATAAGTGAGGAATTAGGAACCACATTGTTACCACATACATCAGGCCAAGACTTGTTTGTGCATACATTTTTCATGTCGCATACATCTCGACTCATGGTGTCAAATTTATCCTCTTTCAATACATGGTCATGCTCTACTTTGCTCATGTGCTCCTTCAAAGCATTCAAGTCCACAAGAGAGTGTTTACATTCCTTGACTTCCTCTTCAAGTTGCATCAAACGTGTTGTTTGTATCTCAAGTGTCCTCTTGAGATTCTCATTCTCAACCACAAGTACCCTTAATGTGCCATTCTCCATTGCAAGTGCCCGTAAGTCTTCGCCTTGTTTGTTTACGGTCTCTTACAACAATACCAAGTACGCCATGATCACGGTTTTCGATGTCGTTGGTTGGGTGGTTGTGTTGCTATCTCCACATTTATGAGATTTTGGATCATTTTCCACAATGGTTGTGGACATTGTTGAAGAAGAAGAACCCTTGCGAGTGCCGCAAGACATTGTATGTAAAATAAGAGATGAGAATCAACTTCCTTGAACCTATTCACTTCAGATATGTTGCTACAAAAATTCCTTCCATAACTTCAAAAATTTCTATCTTTACATCAATGCGTAGAGGGCGTCGTGCTCTTCGATTGAGGCTATAGATCACCCAAATCGGAGCTTGGATAAAGGAGTTACGATCGAAAGAGTGAACTGTTGTCTACTAAGTTAAAAAACGGCTGCATTTTTTGTTGGAGAGAGAGAGAGAGAGAGAGTCCCATTATGCACTAGTGAGATTGTGGAATTGAATCTCTTAAATGTATGTCTTGCTTCATATTTGTGAGCTTAGAGGAACTTGGGAGACAACCTTTGTAATCATTCTTCTTCTCCTACAATTTAAAAGATTTAGGGTAACACTAACCAATGCGAGAATTCTCTCACGATTCCTCCTCTTCAAATTCATGTGAGAGTAGAATGCCTTTCCCATAAGTCATAGCATGATCACATGATAGTGACATGTATATATTGGTTCAACTAATCTTACTTATCCATAGCATGACTTGAACCTAAACCAATACATCGTAACATAAATTGCTCAAAAAGACATTCAAGTAAATGCAATGTAAAATTTGCTATATCATCAAATTTTGTACAAAGTCACCGACAAAAGCTTCATTCAAAATAAGAGTGTAGTGGAAGATATGTAGGCTCTTCGAAAGTTTACAACAAGCAATCTAACCAAGAACCATAGAAGCATGGACCTCACCAACATCCATACAAATAAGATATTTGTTTGTTAGTCTTGAATGCGTGCTGTGAGTGTCATCCATGTCCCCATGATCCTACCAAGGTTAACTTTTGTACATAAAAAGCATTGTTCTGTTAGTCCTTGTGTGTTACCACCTTATGTGAGGAGAACTTTATTTCCTATGTGGATTATACCATCTGGGATAATTACTGATCGAAATAAGCTTCATCGATCATAGTCCATGAAAAGCATTGTTCTATTAGTCCTTGTGTGTTACCACCTTATTTGAGGAGAACTTTATTTCCTATGTGGATTATACCATCTGGGATAATTACTGATCGAAATAAGCTTCATCGATCATAGTCCAAATCTCAAGTGGAGGATTGTTGGGAATGAGCTATGGCCTATGCCTGGTCTCTATGAGCACCCACTATGGAGCATGTACCCATAATGAGTATAAATGACTATACACAACCCTTATGCATGTGCTAAAGTCCAAAAGCATACCTACAATAGAGCTCCATGCATATCCATCTCTTACACAAGAAACACATTGTACTCTTTTTTTGGATAATTCAAGTTATGGTTTTTTCTTTACATTATAAATTGCTCACTCTCCTATCCACCCTAAGTACTAGAAGAGTTTGAGTGACTTGATGCCTTTTGTGTGTGGAAACTCTACCACCAAGGTTTCTTTAGCTTGCCTTATCAACAAATCAAGGTAAAGAAACCTTAGTGGTGTAAAAGAATGATGATGACAATTTACGTATGTAGCTTTGCAACTAAAGGGCCAACCTTAATGCAACTCAGGTTGTTGTAATCAGCATTAGGATTTGATGACCTTTGGTGTCCAATAATGAAGGGACTTAACTAAAAACACTAGAAACAAAAATAACCTTGACCAAAAAATATACTACATTCTGAATCTAGTGAAAAGAAGAGATGACGAGTAGAATTCCCTTTAAAAACAGAGAGTGTAAATTTGGTATTGACCCACTCCTTTGAGCCTTCTCATGAATCAAATAGTGTGTAGTTAGTCTAATTCTCTTAAGTTTGTCTTGTTTTTAATAGCTTTTAGAGTTATGCATTTAGAAATTACATTTGAATTTCTTTTTATCATTGCTTTCATTGCAAACTGCAAGGAGATCTCAAGTCCATTATCATTACTTCTTAGATTGGTGGAATTTTAAATTCTTGGGATCAGAGATTTCATTAACGTGATCACAGACATGCAAACATGTTAGTAATGTTAAGTGATCACTTTTTAATACACGTGGTCACATTAAATATTCATGTTACCTTCCTATTGACCTGGAAAAACCGCCCAAACCAGTATTCCCGCTTTGCTTTTTCATCTTGCCAAACTCGCTTGCGGGTTTTTTCCATATTCCAACAAGCTCGTCGAGAATTAATAATAGCCCCACGGGCTTTTGGTGGGTTATCAGATCACCATTCATTGGTTTAAAGTGATCACGTAAAGTGTGATTATCTGAATATGATAATAACATATGGTAATCACAAAAAATTCATGTGATCATGTGATTATTAAATCGTTGCTTGGGATTGAAGCATAATGGCTAAAATAATGTCGACCCAAAAACGAGGCAATTCATACTCGCACATTGTAAGCGCATCAACATAAGGATCACTAAAAATATCAATATGAGTCCTAGTTTCATAGTCACTGGTCATTACTCCTCAAATTGGTAGAACTCTATATTCTAGGGATTGCAGCATATTGCCTACACTTTAATGAAGACCAAAGAACTAGGCAATTCATACTCTCACATTGGTAAATGCATCGGCATAAGCATCACTAAAAACATTGGTGTAAGCCCTTAGTATCACAGTCACTAGTCACATTGCTATCTACCAACAGTGATACTAATGATCGTATTGATTATGACATCGACCCATTGTAGACCATACATACCAATGGCTACAAAATATTATTGGTTGCAAACCAATAAGGATTTGGCACCCATCAAATGTTCTACAGTGATTAATTTATGAGGTCCTTGACAATGTCACCAAGAGTTTCCAACCGGGGTGTTCAAGCAAGTTTGGAGAGAGATCACCACTTGTTCATATTAAAGTTGTGCCTATGCATAAAATCACGCATGGATGTGAGGACTCACAATCTAGCATAGTACTTTTGATGACCTGCTAACTCACATTGCCAATTTTTGCCTGTAAATGCCTTAAATGAGCTTTGGGAAACTTTAGGAGTACCCAATCGTCTTAATTGAGCTAAGGAGTTGTTTTATGCTTGTTAGTTGCAGCCTTTTACTTTTTTTCTGCAATGGGTATAGCTTGTTTGAACTTAGTAAAAGCTTCTTGTAGGTCACAACTATACTCATCAACTACGTATACAAACAACTTCCCATCAACTCTTGTGAGTAACAACTATACTCATCAACTACGTATACAAACAACTTCCCATGTATTTTCAAAATTGGAGGGATTTTTTAACGTCCTTCCTATAACCTCATAATGTGTCTTGCCTATAGTAGTATGGATAGTGTTATTGTAAGCATATTCCACCAACATTGCAATACTTTTCCCATCGGTTGTTTTGATCTACTTCTATCACATAAGATTTTTGTAGATCAAATACCCTAGAATTCACAATGTCACTTTGGCCATCCTTTTGAGAGCGATGGACCGAAAGAAATTGAGCTTTGTTCACAAGTTTTGAAATAATTTTATCCAAAATTAGTGGTCATTCTAGGATCTCTATAAAAAAAAGCTCAAAAAAGCAAACATTGGTATAACCGTGATACTTAAATATATAAGAAATGAAGAGGGTTGCTATATACTTTGATAACCTTTTTGACATGTATAAAATGATCTTGTTTGTTAAACCTATTACCTATCCTTGATTTTCTTATATTCCCATGGACTGAAGATGGAAGCCCAAAGAACAAATTCATGGCTTTACTTTCTTATTGGAGAGTCAAGAATAGCTAGTGGTTGCAATAAACAAGGTAGCATCCCTCTAGTATCATACTTAATCTTTTGGAACATAAGACATTGAGACACGCAGTCTTGGATGCCCTTATTCAGTGTGGGCTGATAAAACATGTCTCAATTGCATTCAATGTGTCTTGAATCCCACCATTCTCAATGTAAGGTAGAGCATGTGATTCCAACATAATCTTCTCCCTAGAGGAGTGAATTACACAAAGTCAAGAGCCATAAACAAGTTAACATTTGCAAAACATATGGTTCTTGCGTCTTTCTAATTGATATGGTAACACCCCTAGGATGTGACTCACTCTAGCATATTCATCCATAGATGTGATATCATTGTGATAAGATGTAGAAAAGGCATTAGCGCATGGTATTTATGATCGTGCATCAACTGTGCTTGCTTGGTACATGAGCTATATGAAAACTAAACTTCAAAAGAAAATTTTCTCACCTTAGTTGTTTGTTGTTGACCTTGTTTGCATCATAAAGTATTGGAGGAATTGATAATCTATTCATATGATGAAAGGCATACCAAGAATATAATGCTTCCATGTATCCAATGCATGCAAATACAAATAATAGATCGTTTTTGTAAATGCTAAGGATCCTTTCTTGATAGTGAAATACTGACACTCATATGAAATGGCATGTCCTTCTTGAAGTAGAACTGCTCTAAGGCAATCACCACAAGCATCACAATGAACCTCAAATGGCTTTGTGAGATCAAACAATAGTAGCACAAATTAAAGTGTTACTATCTACCTGAGCATAGAGAAAGCTTGTTTCTCTTTAGCAGTTCATTGATACTTGACGTTCTCCTTGGTTAAGTCATAGATTTGACCAACTAGTGGTAAGAGCACATAGCTATAAAGCCTTTTAGCCCATGTAGATTCCTCATTTCATGCCACATATTATTACCTTGAGCTTTTGAGGATGCATATGAAAGCCATCCTTTGAGATAACATGACCTAAATATTGAATTTCACTCGTCTTACTGTTGATGAAAAGCTCATTTCTTGGAATACTACCTTGGGGTTCTCTTTGTGCTCTTTCTTAGGACTTAGAATATACTATCGTGTCACCAAAAAATACTCTTGTGTAGGTCCTATGTTGTCAAAAATATTATTTCCATCATTCAATGAATGGGGCTGGAGCATTTGTTAATTCAAAAGGTATAATTAAAAATTTACACAAGCCAAACATGGTATGGAAGGTTGTCTTGTGAATATCTTAAGGCACATTTGTATTTGATGGTAGCAAACTTTAAGGTCTATTCTACTAAATTAGTTAGATCCTTGTAGCTTATCAAATAGATCCTTCTATCCTTAGTACCAAAGCATAGTTTTCCATTGTTAGCTTCTTCAGTGAACAATAGTCTACACACACTATTAACATGTTCTACCTGCACTATCTATTGTTCCCTTCTCTTTGTTGAAGCTCTAGGCTCTCCTTGCCTCCTATGCAAATTTATCCTTCTTTTAGTCATTGGAATATAAGATTCCATTTCAATTGAACAAGATTGTCCTCCACAATTGGACTTCGTGAACTGACTTAGACATACCATATGTTCAAAGTACAAAACTAATGTTTATGGATGAAACAAAAAAGGCTTGCTACAAAGAAAGTCATTTGCACATCCTGAAAGCCACCAATTGAAAGGACATTGAGAGTATAAAGTTAGTATCAAATTATCACATGTCCGTCAAGGAGAGAGCTTTTAAGAGGCATATTGGCTTCCTATTTATATTAGTAAGAAATATGAGTTATTCCACTAAAGCGGCCTTCAGACCTTCATATTTTTAGGCATAAACTCCTAAGTACTTTGAATTAAGACCATTTAGAGTGGTGAATCCATCAAGTTCAACCCCCAATCAAATACAATTTTTACATGACTTACTCATATCCAACATTCATCCTTCCAAACCTCATGATTGAGATAGAAAGACCCTTCAAAGTGTATTATCTAGCACAAGGATTCTTGCAAAGAAGAGGAGAGACATTATCCCTATTGGCAAAGAGTATCAAAGGTTGCATATGCTCAGATCAAAGGAGGTCAATGCAACGTCAGAAATGCTTGCATAGATTATTGGAAACCATGTTATAACAGAGGGAGAAAAGAAATTCTTGGTTGGTCTATTCATGCAAAAAACTTTATGTTACAGTGGCAAAGAAATCATCCTTTCTTGCCCGTAGACACAAGTATTTTCTATACTCGATTGTTCTTGACAAGCTATGAACATCGACATGCATATCCATCAAGTAAAGATTCCAAAGGCCACTATGAATGACACTTTCTCAAAGACAAAGAGAATCCATCCACACCAAATGTAAGGGCATTTGCATGAAATATAAACAAAGACAACATGGTCCTCAATGTTTGTAGTGCTTCAAATTAGTTTTTGAGCTATACATTTTTTTATGAGAACCTTTTGTAACACATGTAACAATTATGAAATTTGTTTGTGTGATCATTTGATATGTCCAATTGATTTCATGTATTCACTTTTGTTTATTTATTTATTTCATCCTATGTGGGTAAAATCACGCTTCTACATATCTAAAAGCACCTCCACCTGCTCTCTTTTAGTAGCTCACTCTTTAAAGTAGAGTTTACAAATCTTTCTCTTGCCTTCATGTTCCCAACTCACTCCACGGATGCACTCAAGGAATCCATCAATCCCAAAAGATTGAGGCTCTTAGATATTGGCCAATACCAAACAATTGGTATGAGTTAAGGTCTTTTATTCTCTTGTGTAGCTATTATGAATTTTTTGTGCAAGGCACATTTATCTCACTTTGTTGTTGAATAAGAGCACACGGTATATTTGGACTAATTTGCAAGGTCATTAATTTTAAGCATTAAAAGATTCATTGACTACTAATACACTAGTTTTGCAATTACCTTTTTTTTTGTCACTTTTTTGTTATTGTAACTGATGCAAGTGGTAAGAGAATTGTTGCTACAAGTGTGCAAGACAAGCACCCTATGGCTTCTAAAAATAAAATAATTAGACCATATGAATATAAGTACAACGCTTATAACAAAGAACACATAGTTGTTGTTCGTGCACTAAGTATTTGGAACCACTATAGATAGGTCTCCAAACCTTTAACTTTGTTAGGCACAATATGTGAAAGCTTCCATCCAACCATTCAGTACTAACCAAGGAAAAAAACAACAATAAAACACTCAAAAGAGAAACGTTCTAAAACATATGAATAAGCACAAAGAGGGTGATATGTTATGCTGAGAATTACAAAGCTTAATATTAAGAGTGTTGATACCAATGGATTTGTAAAGGTTGATTCTCACTTTTATGGATCCTTTTGTATTTCAAAGATAAGAATGAAGTGTCTTTTAGGGAAGATTTTCCCTCTCATTTGCAAATATGCAATGCTTTCCACATTAGCCGTTTTGAGATTCTTTAAAGGACACACCCAAGTTCTTGTTGTAGACGAAAATAAACTATCACTACTTGAAAAGATGACCATTGTTCATATTGGAAACCTATACTATAGATATTTCTTAGCATTCAAAGGTCACCCTTGAGAAGATGCACGTTGGATGCTTGAGAAATAAATTTCAAATTTTCATTGCCTTCTCCCCACCTTCCATTATTCACTAGCTAGTTGATATCTCTATTAAGCAATTAAGAAAAGTTTCTATATCATGATCTTGCCCATCCTTTGTGATTCCAGGGGACATTCAAGGAATCACCATGTTGCATGTAGGTTAAACATCGGCATGTGTTTTAGTGGATAGCTCAACTTGCAGTAATATACTTGATGTTGTTCTAATGATCAATGCCTTAGATAACGTATGAGTTTGATTGTAAACTAGAGCTCATGAAGAAGGTCCAAGACAATTGGCCGAATGGCCATTACTAACTCACTTATTCTTTGCTTGAATATAGAATAGTGATCAAGAGAGTTTAACTCACTCTCTCCATGCCCTCCATCCTCACACAACATTGTAATCACACATCCGTGCACACACACTCTTCATCTGGTATCAGAGCCGAAGGATGTGGTGCTACTCTTCTCCCGACGTTTCTCTCTTCTTGGTGAGATTCACATCGGCTACATTGACAATGGATCGAAGCTGAGAGCTTCCATGCTTATGGAGGCATTCTAAGCTTGACACATAGAGCTCACATATCAAGGTGGCAAGGGGCTGAACTCCACAAGCCACAAGGGAAGAGAGATTGAATTTTTTGTGAGCTCAAAGCAGGTCGCTCAGTTCAAGCCAGATTGATAGCAGGTCATTGTTTTGTTCATAACTTGAGCTAGAAAACTCGGATTCAAAAACTTTTTTTTTATAAAAATGAAGCTCTCTTCAATCTCTACAACCTTCTGGAAGAGCTTGTCAGCTGATTTGGAGTGTAGGTATGTTTGAAATTGAAAACATAGAGACTGTTTTCTCAACATATATATATATATATATATATATATATATATATAGAGAGAGAGAGAGAGAGAGAGAGAGAGAGAGAGGTAGCTTCATCTCAACTTTAACATCGAAGGCTTCGAGAACACACACAATGGAGCAATGCTACACATACACATACACACACACACACACACACACACACATATATATATATATAACTTTGACATAGCGAGAGTGTAGCTCCCTAGTTGCGACTACACATTGAGAGAGCGAGCATAGATCTCTACCCTCATTATAGGTCAAAGATGGAGACAAAGATGTAGACATACAGGTATACATGTTATGTTTCAGTGGAGCACGATTTTGTCTTGGCTTGAAAGAGATTTTGCCACAATCATACTTGCTACATTTTATGTATGCTTATTTTTTGTTCTCAGGAGTTCATTATCCTTGATTCACACTCATAGTTGTGTCAGCTTACAATGTTATTTGCAGTTAGTAGTAGTGTTTATGTACTCACAGGTGTTATGAGCTCTGTATGTGTCTTGAAAGCACGCCATATGTGGTTTGGGCATGATGTACATCCTTGTGGTTTACTTTTGAGATTGCAATCTCTATATCTCCAATTATGCAATTCTCTTACACTCACAGGGTCTGCAACAGATTGATAGGTTTTTGCATCATTTCAGTTCCAGTGGAAGTTTCATGCCTATGGTTTTTAGCGTGTCACAACACAGGTTTAGTGTTGTGAGCTCTTTTGAGAGTGATATCCCCGCATAGATTTGTTTTTCTTGAATACCTATTGGCACTTGTTTATGAGCACGTCTTGCATCTTGCAGTGATCTATAGTATATACAACTCATGTATGTTGTGCTGTGGATTCTACCTATGTACATTGTTGTGGAGCCTATTTTGGCTTGATTCTGATTCTTTTGAGACTCGGTTTAGAAGAGTCCCTTTTTGAGACTATGGCTAGTCATTGAGTCTGTTGAACCTTTGGAGGGCCTTGTGTGAGGTTTTATTGAGCTAGGGTGTTCTCGGATGTATGAGACACCTTCAATGATACAACTTCTTGGAGATCCCCCTACTTGTGGCCTCACCATAGGACATGCATAGAGGTGTGTAGAAGCTTATGGTCCCTAGTTGGCAATCTTTTGACATCAATTTGATGTCTGGCACTATTTTATGGCATTGATTTTCTTGTTTTGGGTTTGAGATTTTTCTCCTTGTACAAAGAAGACTCTACTAGATTTTTCCCACGAGTTCTCTACATCGATTTTGGCACATATTTACTTTTTTTTAATATATTTGTACAAAAGAGACTTTGCCATAATTTTGCAAACTTTTTGCCATTAATCCTTAAATCTCACTCTCTTGCATTTGCTCTTGTCAGTTATGGATGGATCTTCTAAGAAAGAAGAGTATTGTATCAAGAAGTTTGATGGCACAAACTTGATGATATGAAATCAATGCATGCTTGATGTCTTGGTCAACAAGGGTCTGCAGTGCAACTAAAAGATCCAAAGAGGGTGTTTACATTGATGATCCACGGGAGGAGTTTGATGCTCGTGCTATGGTGACCATTCGCATGCACCTTGATGAGTCTATTTTCATTACGATTATGAACAAGACCACTAAAAAGGATATATGGGAGTCATTATTCTCAGCTTGGGATGGCAAGAGTGCTTTGAATAAGGTTTTTTTAATGAAAAATCTGATGCGTTTGAATATGAAAGAAGGAAACAATGCCAGTTTACACTTAAATGAGTTCAACAGATTGTTTATGCAACTTACATCTAAGGGACTCAATTTTGATGATGAAATGAAAGCTATTTTATTGCTATGTTCTTTGCCTTCATTGTGGAACAAGTTTAACATTGCCATTAGTAACTTTGCACTTGGTGGTAAGCTTTCTTTCACAGTGATGTTACTAGTGCTTTCCTCATGAAAGAGATTAGAAGGCAATCTCTTAACACTAGTAGGCATGGCGATGCATATATGGCTAGCAATGGTTGTCATGCATGCAAAGGGTTTCAGTCATAGTTGTTGTCAGTTACATGATCGCAAGAATGCTCATAGCAAGAGTTTTGGATGTGACCTGCAAAATGTAGAGTAATATCATTTCCACAAGAAAGACCATTCAAAGAAAGATTACCGCATTTGCAACGCCTAATGTGCCGCATCCATTAGATGTCTTGATATTCATTGTTAACTTGAGTCCATATGTATTATTGGCTCTTGATGAGTCGTAGTCGCAGTTGGTCATAGGATCACAAGAATGCTCATAGAAAGAGTCGTAGACGTGACCTGCAAAATATAGGCCATTTAAAGAATTATCGCATTTTGCAGTGTAAAAAGGATAAATCCATTGTCAATTTTGACGCTTCTAAGAGCAGTGTGAAGATCAAGAAGCTTAATGTAGGTGAATCTCCATCCACTAAGGTTGTTCTTGACATGCCGCATCCATCATATGCCTTGATGTTCATTGCTAACTTGAGTCCATATGCATTATTGGCTCTTGATGAGTGTTATATGCAAAACTAGATTATTGACTCAGGTGCTAGTTTCCATGTTACTCCCCATAGGGAATGGTTCTCCATTTATGCTCCTATGCATGGTTTGGTCAATCTAGGTGACTTGTATCAGCTTGACATTTGTGGCATTGGAGATGTGAAGTTATGTATGCATAAACACATTAAGTTTATGCTTTGAGGTGTTAGAGACATGTGCCAAAGTTGACTAAAAGCTTAGTGTCAGCCAATCAGCTTGATGATTTGGGCTATGCCACAATATTTGGCAATGGTTCCAGGATGATTCGCAAGGGAAATTTGGATATTTTGAAGGGTCAAAAGTCTAGCTCATTGTACTCTTTGTATGTCTCTTCAATGGAAGAGAATTCCATTTGTATTGTCGAGCTACCTTTTATTGAGTTGTGGCATAACCAGCTTGGTCATATGAGCCAGAAAGGAATGAAAAAACTTCATCGTTTAGGCTACTTACCTATCTTAAACAATTCTGATTTTAACTTGTGTGAGCATTGCATGTATGGCAAGCAGACTAGGATTACCTCTTTGCCATTGAATAGAGAGTTAGGGAATCATCTAGACTTAGTACATAATGATCTACGTGGGCCCACATAGTTAGGGAATTGTCTAGACTTGGTACATAGTGATATGTGGGCCCACATAGTACATAGTGATCTATGTGGACCTTTGCCGAGTGCATCTCTAGGGAGGGTATTATATTTATTAACATTCATAAATGACTCTACCAGGAAGGTGTGGATCTACCTCTTGAAGAGGAAAGACAAAGTCTTAACTACGTTTCAGAAATTCCTTGCAATGGTAGAGAATCACTCGTGCAAGAAGTACGTCTCTGCCAAATTCAAGAAGTGTGTCTCCGCTAAGTTGAAGATGTTTTGTAGCAAAAGAGGTATTAGACGACAATTTACTACACCATACACACCTGCTCAAAATGGCATTGCTAAATGTATGAATAATAAAATACAAGAGAGAGTCACAACCATGTTTTCTATGGCAAACTTACTTCTAGAGCTTTGGGGAGAGGCTATTATGATAGCGATATACATTATCAATCAATCACTTTGTGCACCATTGATCTATAAGATTTTGCAAGAGATGTGGGATGGAAAGAAGCCAAACTATGACAAATTATGCGTGTTTGGGTGTGAGGCATTCTCACATGTTCCTAAAGATCTGCACAAGAAGCTAGACCCCAAATCACACAAATGTACCTTCATTGGATATGGTACAGATGAAGAGATGTGCTATCGTCTCTGGCACCCAAATTATAGAAAAATCATTCGCAGCTCACAAGTTATCTTCAATGAGTCAAAGACACACAGACAACCTATCAAAGAGATTATCATAAGGTCTGATTCAAGGACATAGCCTCAAGTTAGATCAAACAAATAGCACAGTCTACTATTGATGTTCCTACCACTCATAACATAATAGATATGTGGCATATTATGTGAGTACAAGGTTAAATTAGTGGAAAAATGTTCTACATATATCTATGACCTTAATTATGGAGATACTTTTAGCCTTGTGTCTAAGATGGCCACTATTCATGCTATTATAAAGAAAGCTATATCAAAGGGTTGGATTTTGCATCGACGGATGTGAAGAATGCGTTCTTGCATGACAACTTGCAAGAAGGTGTATATGGAGCAGTTAATGTACTGGCTACATCAAAGGGAGGATTTTAAATCAAATGGATGTGAAGAATGTGTTCTTGCATGATCACTTGGAAAAAGGGGTTGTATATGGAGCTGCCACTAGGACATGAGAATGTAAACAAAACCAAGTATTTTTAGGAGCTAAAAACAATGCTTTATGGGATGAAGAAAGCACCTAGAACTTGTCATGAAAGGATTGCTGCATATTTGGTTATCATTGGGTTTAGTACAAATGATGCGATGATCACTCATTATATGTGTAAGTATTGTAATTATGTATATTTATGTGGATGAATTCATTATTGGAGACAATCATGAAATTGGTGATGTAAACATCTTCTTAAAGTAGAACTTCCACATGAAATATTTGGGTGAGCTTTGATATTTCTTGGGCATTGAGATTATATGCACAAGAAGAGGGCACATGGCTATGACAAAGGCAATTTGCATTGATATGCTATCAAAGTATGTTATGGATTAGAATTTGAAGATGAGAGCTAATGCAAGTGTCCTTGAGAATGCACAATGTAAATGATAAGGTTGGAGAGCTAGTTTATGTTGCTTTCCAAGAGGCCAAATTTGGATATGGTGAGTTGCACATTGTTCTATGTGAGTGCTACCTTGGACGATGTCCTCTTTTTGGAGGATTGAATGAAGTTGCAACTCTATGGTCAAGTAGATATAAGTTGGGCTAGTAGTCTATCTAGTCAACAATCTATTAGTAGATGCATTTTTGTCCACATTTATCACTAGCATTTGGTAGCGTACATGGGGATCATTTCCAGTTGTACTTTGGTAAAAATAAAATTCATTGACTTTGTTTACCTACCAAGATCACTCATTAGAAGTTTCATATTGATCATTGTATATAGTTATCTCATTATGCATTTTTTCTACTTATGTTTTGTAGACCTTATCATGTTGAGTGATGATGATGAAGAAGAAGCAAATTTCAATCTCCATCTCCATTGTGTGCTCCCTTTTTTGTGTGATTGTAAGAGATCAAGCTCTCTCATTCTCTCTCTCTCTCTCTCTCTCTCTCTCTCTCTCTCTCTCTCTCTCTCTCTCTACATGATGTGATCCCAAGCCTAGCCACAATGTTAGTAGACCAAATGTAGATAAAAAAAGGTTTTCAACCCATAGAGGAGAATGCACATTGTTGGTAGAAGATCCAAAGTTATCAAGGTAGTAGAGCCCTAGCTTGGGTTTTAAGGTGGTCAATAGCAATAGTTGGCTCAACAGCGGTTTCCTACACTAAACCGTTTTGACCCTCTATCTGCACTAATAGATTTCTCAAGAGGAGGTGGCCCAAACCCATAGAAGAATCATCCACTATCCTAGAGAGTAGTTCCACTCCCCTGCCTCATCCCCCCCCCCCCCCCGATCCAGCAACCCTAGCCCTTTACAAGCAGTTGGGACTAGGAAACTTCCTACAATGGATCACTCATTGGGTAGTCTTTCACAAGTCACCCCGCTCCACTACACACTATTGAGATTTAGATCTCTGCCCACTAAGTGGTGCCTACAATCTTGTTCTTTTACATGAGCCACAAAAGAGAGCATTTTGACTACTCCTTTACTCCAAACATGGCAAATACAAAGGCAATCATGGCACCACCTCGGATTTGAGTACATATCTTCATGGTGCCAGCCAAGAGAGAAAAGGTCATTAAGTATACAATTGGCTTCTTCTTTCTTTAGTGCACAAGGGGGTGTTAAGAGTGTGCAATGGATAGTTTTTCCAGCTACAATAGGAGTCAGGTCTTATATTTCTCTCATCGTGTGAGAAACCTAGGGTGACAAACTTGCTAAATGCTTTCTAGCCTTTAGCAAAATTTTGTTTATGAATCTCTACTATATGTGGTTTGTAATAGTTGCACTATAATAGCCTCAATCTTCCTTCACAACTTCCACATGAGGATTGTTGCACGGAACATGGCAATCCTCATGGGAGATCATAGTGTATGTGATAACATGGTCCATCAAGATAGGATGGTGGGCTACATTGATTTTTGGTTGATCCAAGAGCTGCACCATCTATGTAAGAAGCATATCTAGTGTTGTGGACACTCACTTGGCCATCATTATAAGCCTTTTTTGGTTTATTGGATTTGGCACCATGGACATCTAGGGGGGCGTATTTTTGTTGTGAATATTGAAGACATCCCATTGTGGAGAGGTATCATTATGCTTGGTTGAGAGTGGCTTAAAGTGCAGTTTTAGCTTGTTGAATTTCCCATTCATGCAAGTCCAAGAAAAGATTTAATTTGATCCCTAATGCTTTACTAGCCATGGAGCACAGGTTAGTTGGGGTTGGTTCAACATTCTAAAAGATCCATCTAATATGGAGGAGGGTAGTCATACTATGGTGCATGGCAGTGAGCTTGCAACATGGAAGAGGTTATTTATGTATTTCATTGCCCAAGGTATGGCAGCATGAGGCCTTTCTATGATAGTCGGGGAGCTTGGCTTTTTCTTAGTCTAATTGATGCCTTGGGGTGTCAACCTATTGGCATAGATTGGTTCTACTTGGGTAATCTGCTTGTGAATGAGGGTGCTCCTTAGTCTAATTGATGCCTTGGGGTGTCAACCTATTGGCATAGATTGGATCTACTTGGGCAATCTGCTTGTGGATGAGGATGCTCCACGGTCATTATGGCACGATCCTCCTCAAACTACCGTCTGATTCTCTGGTTATTCCTAGGAGAGAGTGTGAGAGACAAGGCACGCACTCACAATTCCTAAGAGTGAGCTCATGATGAGAGTTTGTCTAACATAGTGGAGGAGATTTGGAAGACACCAAAGAGCATGGAGGGTGATGCATCACAATAAGCAATGACAAGGATATCCGAGTGGAGAAATATCTTTCATGAGAGTTTCCATCCCTGCTTGGATGAGATTCAAAATTAAGAGTGACATCTGAGGTGGTCTTGGGCCTCCCTTTTGAGGACGCATGAGAGAGCCTCCCTTCTGAGGATGCAAAGATCCGTATTTTTAAATTCAGACCCTACTTGTCCATGGTCTCCTCTTGGGTGCTATGGAAGAGATCCAAGTAAGATCAAGAGAAACCAAGTGGGTCAAGTACTAAAGAGCATGCCAATGCGGAAGATGTGTGATGTGGATGAACGTGTGGTGAGTGTAGAGTGATAGACAATGTATGGGTAGAGTAATCACTCAGTAATCATTACTAAATGAGTGAGTGTGCGCGTATATTGCACGTGTCAATGCAAGGAACTTGCCGATACACTGTGTGCGAGCCACAAATGGCTCCAAGCACACAACAAGCCTAAACTAGTGAGCTCAAAGATGGCGTTGGTGTGTCACTCACCACTCTACGCTTCTTGTCGTGGAGGATTCCTCGCCGCGAAGAAGAGGAAGATGCCGCTACGCCGCACTGCCGTCGTGCCGCCGCAATGCCGCTACACTCTCTCTCTCTCTCTCTCTCTCTCTCTCTCACGCATACACACACACACACACACACACACACACACAAGGAGATGAAGAAGAAGAAGATGGAGATGGAGCACGAGCACTCTTCAATTGCACAAATGAGAGAATGAGTGAATTTTAGGTTTAGTTGACTTTTATATGAGCTCGCCCCATTCACACTTGGGCGCCCATGCTTAGCCAACTAATCCCTTGAATGTCCCAGTTAGAGTGCGCCTCTCATCGGCAATCACTCTTACCCTTTTCCTATTGGACCGACAAGCCCGGTACCCGACTCTACCAAATAAATAATAACAATGTCCGTTGTAGGTGATAGGAATGTGCGTGAGGGTTAATATGCCCCCCTTCCTGATGTAGATTTCTTCCTCGGAAGCTATTGAGTTGAAGCTCGTTCATTGAGGTGGAAGAGCTTTTGAGATGAATGTCCTTAGCCTTCTTCAATCCACTGCAAAATCAAACAACATTGGCACAGTAATTGCATTCTCATAAGCAATTAAAAAGCATATGCAGTTGTAGGCAGACAATTTAATTGGTAACATAATTTTAAACCATTTGTCAGCAATAAACATTAAATTACAATATAATCAAACGCATAAACAACTGTAAAGGTAAAAAATTAAACAAGTCTGGGATCGCTAATTTAACGATCGAAAGGCACTAAAGATTGACTATTAATACCATGGGTAAGCTTCTCAATTTTCTCTGGTCAATTAAGTTGTTTAATCGCGAGAGCCAAGTATTTCATGTTCGAGGGCTGACTAAAGGAAATACCTAGAAGACCTTGTAGTTAAGCTACGATAAAAGGAATTTCTCATGAAATCATCGCCTAACTGATTACTTTTTCTTTGACCCCCCAAAGTCTTTTCACAGTGATTCAATTTTGATGTGTGTGCTTATTTTGTATACCTTGGGTTTTTTGCTTTTCAAGGAAAAGCGCCCACACTGGGAACCTCTAGGGCTCTAGTACCATAGGCGATACATGTGAGTGAAGTACCGAATCAAGTTGAGGTTTCTCTTCCAGCTTAAGATTTTACATTGTGGCACTTTGATTTTTTGTTTGTTCGTTTTCAGCATTTTAATTTTGTAACTTTGTGGGGTCATATAACATTGTTACCCTCCCATGCTCATCACACTAGTAAACTCCCTTTATAATACTTAAGCTAAAGGTCAATAGGGACTAAGTCCACTAGAAAGCCCTAGTATATTTCACACAATGCTGCCTAAATCGGATTAAGAACCTTGTTGTAACGAGGGCTATGGAGGGTGACGTCTGAGAGGAGTCATGGCGAGCTTGGAGATGGATGCAGCTGCAGAAGCGAGAGAAAGAGAGGGAGAGCAGAGATTAGGCCCTGAAAAACACACGTTATTGTTTATTGAAGTATAGCCTTACATATAAAGGAAAAAAGCCATGCACCACTTGACTTACAACTAAAGTTGATCTGCATGCTATAAAGCCTGTACCCACGAGCTAAACATCGGACATTCCCATAATTGGGCTTGCATACCCAACAATCCCCCCCTCAAGCCCAAACTGGACAAGCAACTCATGATACCTCGAGTTTTTGGTATACTCGTCAACAGTGAGTTTTAGGTTTTCTCACAACCAAGGATTTTTGGTTTATCCATAACCTGGTGCTAGATCAGTAACCCCCCCTTAAACAGATAGGGTGTAGGCCAAATATGTAGCTACCAAAAGTGGAGTTTTTGGTTCACTGCCAAACCTTGGGTTTATGGTGTACCCAGTAACCTCATGAGGAGCGGTAAAAATAGGCTGAGAACTGACAAAAATTGGGAGGTCTTACCATTTATAGATGGCAGTGTCTATATCCCGTACAACTTTTGACATGGCTGACAATAGATAATGTAAAAGAGGCTTTGACTGAAAGTTTATGATGGTTTTGACAATAGACAGAAGCTGACAAAACTATGACATAAAATTGTGAAAAAACTTGTACTGCAATCTTGAAGGAGATCTTTATGGTGTAGCATTTGCTGATGTACTGAGTGCTTGAAGTAAAACCATTGAAAAATCACCATTGTCTTTCTTTCTGGAAGAGCTTTGATTTTGGAATTTCTCTTCTGTTGTTTGCTAGCATCACTATCCAAGTTATCATCATCAACAGTCCGGTTCTTTTCAAATGTATCAACAACCTTCCAAAGATCATCTTTAGCACCACTTGGAGACAATGTTTTGAAAAGCAAAAGCATGCAAGCAAAAGAGCTGATTCCCTATACTGTCATCGACACCGTGGATATGTTAAATGCTAGCAAGAACGTGCAAGGCCACCAAACCAATTGCATGCAAAATTGCCAAAAAATAAATTTGTTGTCCGATAGGAGGTTGGAAATCCTGCAAAAATTGCACCCATAATAAAGATGATCCTCCATACAAAATCCGCCTGCAAACCCTGTCTATCTGCTATGACCGAGCACCAAAAGATGTGGCAGCTCTTACAAGGTGTGAATAAGGGCCAAGAGGAGATAAATCACTTTAACTGAGTAAATTAAAGAAAATAGAATAAAATTGCAGCTTTCTGTAGCGATCGAAACAGCGCGATGTCGTGATCTGCTTGCATCGTGCTGTAGAGACCGAAAAAGCAGATGATCAAGTGTCGAAGACTTCTCCCCAAGCCAGGGCGACCACTTTGATGGTGGATCTGAGCAGTTTGACGCAGGTCGAAATTCAGGCTGTCCCTCTGCAAGCGGCAGTTTCCGCGTGCTGAGTCAAGGGCCGAGAGCCGAGGCAAGATGGCTCTGATACCAGTTGTTGGAACGAGGGCTATGGAGGGTGACGTCTGAGAGGAGTCATGGCGAGCTTGGAGATGGATGCAGCTGCAGAAGCGAGAGAAAGAGAGGGAGAGCAGAGATTAGGCCCTGAAAAACACACGTTATTGTTTATTGAAGTATAGCCTTACATATAAAGGCAAAAAGCCATGCACCACTTGACTTACAACTAAAGTTGATCTGCATGCTATAAAGCCTGTACCCACGAGCTAGACACCGGACATTCCCATAATTGGGCTTGCATACCCAACAAACCTAAGTAACCATTAATTATTAGGAAGGCATTTCCCATGGTATTAAGAGAAGATCTCTAACACCTAGCTTGGTCACTAGCTTAGTCGGGACTGCTTGATTTTTAAACCTTGACAAGTGATTATGACAAAAAAAATACATTGAATTTAATGTTTGGTACTAAGAAAATGTGTTGAATATTATGCTACCAATCACAATTAAAGCAGACAAACATGGATGCAAAAAGATAAGGGGCAATGCTAATGGACAAGAAACACCTGTTTGTGTTGATGGTCGCGCTTGATTTGAAGTGTGAACGAGAGAAAGATTCCATGAAGGCCCAAATCCTAACAACAGCAACACGTTCCTGTACACACTAGAAAACACAAAGAATACCTCTAGGAGGCACATCAGTGGAAAAAGGTAGCAACACTTATTGAACACCACAAAAAAAACATAAGGAACCCTAACCTAATTATTTGCACTCCCCCTAGAGAGTGTATTGTAGAGATTGGGGGGAAACCCTAGGGCTAAACCCCTATCCTCGTCTCGTCGAGATAAAAAAATTCATAATCCATGAGACCATATGTGCCATCCGTGTAGTCATGTAAATCTTATTCTTCATCATAGGTACCCATGTTTACTAAGAAGGTCACTATACATCTATAGTCATCTTGGTCAAAAGGATAGGCTTGTGCAATGGGAGATACACTCTCTACTAAGTATGGATCAGTCGTGGTCAAGAGACGTATCAGCCACTCTAACTTCTCAAAATTCCTTTCACATACTAGCGTACCTACCAAATCCCATTCACATGCAAACACCGGAAAGACCATGTGAAACATTTGTGAAAAGTAACGAGGGTATCTCTCACCCAAGGCAGGAGTGGATGACTCTAGCGTACTAGCCATATCTATACACGCAAATAGATGATGGTTAGAGTGCAAATATTACAAGGGTCGTGTTCTTGTGCATAATGTATTTTTATGATTTTGTATTATAGCTCTTGCTCTTTTACTTTTTTATCTTGTTTTTGTGAGTGTAAGGATTTATATATACATTCCCTAAGATTGGAGATTAAGAATTCAGGGAGAAAGGTTGAGAGGGGAGTGAGTAAATGATGACTGTCAGCAAACACTCCCCCCTTCCTTGGGTAGATCATACCATTTGAAATGTGCTCCAGTTGGTAATAGGTGAGGATTTTTGCCAGTAGTTTTCTATTACCTTAGGTGCCTCGTTGAGTTGCAAAGGTGGTAAGGTACTCTCCCAGGATCAAACTTGAAGTGGTTCATCAGGTGATTCTTGAACACTGGGAGGTGTCGATTCCTTTGTAGCTTCATGGAGATCCACTATTGTAGGTGGAGGCTGTTGAAAAGCTTTTACCTCTATGGATGCATTACATGAGGAGCTAGAAGCTTCATGGGACTTCCCCCTTCCTGAGCTAGGTGGAACAAATCGTTCTTTCTTCGGTACCCAAACTAGCTCTGGAGCGGGTGTGTAGCATTCTGTGTTTTTTTTCTTTGCATGATCGTCAATTCGTTTTGGAGCTACAAGATTGGGAGCACATGGGTCAAGTGACAGGTAAGAACACAATCTACATTTTGGCACCCAGATTTGATCCTTCTCTTGATAGTAGCCTTGGGCTTCCAATAGTCGTTTAGGAATCCACCTCCACGTTTCCCTATATTTTTTGGGATGAGTGTGACGTTTTTTACAAGGCTACTATTTTTTAGCACTATCTATGGTCGCTAAAGAAGTTTTAGGGACCCACTTGTATGTTTTCTTCGCTATATTAGGATGAGTCTTGTCAGACGCTATATGCATTGCTTGTAGAATATTTAAGGGTACGGGCATTTCATCCCCCTCAGGTATTACCCACGTAGTCTCCTTGTTTCCCCAAGTGTCTATGGTTGCTTCTAGGTGGACCCAGTCCACATTGTCAAACTCAGTCATCCCAGGTAGTACATCCATATAAGGAGAATCGTTCCCAACGTCAGTGTCTGCTTTACATGTGTAACAACTGTAATGGGACCGAGTGAACTGTGGTGTCAGATTTATGATCAATTATAAACCTATTTCCTAGAGGATGTGCTCGACCAGTTACAAGATCTACTCGAATAACAGAATCTTGGAACTGCAAGTAGACATGGTTTTTAGACTAGTCATGCACCATTTTTGCTTCCCTCATGAAAGGACGTCCTAAGATCATCTTCGATGCCATAGTGTGTTTGGAGAAATCCATAACAATGAAGGTAATCCTTATTTTATGTCCAAAGACCTTGATCTTGAGATCTTCTAGCATCCCAATAAGTTTAACAATAGATCCATTGGCCATCTTCACTACAATGGTTGTGGTCGCAAGATTAGGTCTTCCCATAGTTTCCCATCAATTTTTAGTCACAATGCTAACCCCAGCGCCATCATCAAGGAAATTATGGTAGTCCAAACTTTAATTCTCCATTGAGGAAGGCTCGAAGAGCTGAGACTAGCTCAGGGTCTTTATATAGTTTGGACATGATGGTGGTTCTAACTTCTGAAGACATGAAATCCATCAATTTGGCAATGTTTAACGGCACCTTTTGGACTTCAGTCCCTCGACGTGGGGAAGATGGGATCTCCATTTCTTCGATAGGATCAAGTAGTCCCTCTGTAAACATTCTCTCCATCAAGAAATGTGTATGCCCACTTTGCCATGACTTTAAGTCACTTTCTTCTTGGATAACACTAGGTATGGCTAAGGGTCTATGGACTTGGTGAGGTTGTTGTTGCGTAGGGAACACGGTGTAATCTGAATCTACCTAGGTGCTGGTTCTAGATCCCTTTGGGTATCTTCTACCAAACTCCTTAATTGCTTGACTCGCTCGATCTCCTCTATAGGGTTTGGATAAGTTCCTATCTTCTTCTTGGAATCCCTGCCATTGTGGCTCATGAAGATCTTCCTTGTTGGTTTCTATCTTAGTGGTTGTTTTGGTCTCCATGGTTTCACCTGAATCAGAATCTTCTTCAGCGTCGTTCATATATACGGGGTCGTCACCAGTCCCTATGTTGGTCTTTGAACTGGGGTCTGACTTCGCTGCTTTTTGCGATCTCTTCCTTCGTGTTTTCTTCGTTTCTCTGAGATTGGGCAATTGATGCCGTGTCTCTTTCCTCAAGAATATAATTTTGTTTTTGGAGCATCGATCGTGTGAGTACGTTTACTGGTACCACAGGTGCACTTGGTGATGTCTCCTCGGTAACTTCAATCAACTTTAATGGCGTGATCTTCGGTGCATTTGGATTATTTGGACATTGGGCAATCAAATGATCTATGCCACATCGATTACACATGAGTATCGATGTGCTCGCTTGATTGGTTTGCATTAGTGTGGCGTTCTTTTGTAGCCTAATAGGACACTCGGCTACACGATGTGGGCCTCCACACTCATAGAATTGAAGAAGTGGTCTCTTAGCAGTGTAATTGATATTTTGGCCTCTTGCCGCAAGAGCAGCTACTTGATATACAGGTTTGACTTGTCCCCAATAGTCCTCCATGTAGTATTGTGGACTTTCTTCAAGCATATACATCCCATAGGCAATATTAGGATCTATATCTTCCTCACAGCCTTCCAAACAAGAAATAGATGACTCACAACCCACTTGATTCACAGAAGTGATTCTCGGATGTGGTGGTTGCGGTCCTAGCACTGAAGGTGGTAAGGGTGTTGTTTGGACAACATTTTGGGCCCTAGGGACCATGTGTTGTGATGTTTGTTCAAGAGGTGGGGACGACATCAATGCAAGCACTCGAGGTGTGTCTATCCGTGCTAAGGTTGGTCTATTGGCCATCGCGCGCTTAAATACTATGCAATCCTTAGCTTGATGACCATACCTCCCACATGCATTGTAGTTCCCATTGAATTTTACTCTAAAAGTAGGGCATTCACTGGTACTATGCGGTCCATAGCATACTGAGCACCATTGTTGCTCCCTTCTTGGATACATATGATTGTTTTGCGGAGCACGATTGTCTCTAAGACTCTCTTGAATAGCCTTGGTGAGATCTGCTAAAGTCATCTCAGATATCTTTGGCTCCTTAGCAATAGGCTCTAGGGTTATTGGTTGATGCCATGATGCTTGGGCGCTAATAGATTTAGGCTCAACAGACACTCTTTCTCCTTGAATCATTAAATTATCCTCCAATTGGATCGCATTGGTGGTGACCGCTTCCCAAGTGGTGATACCTCTAATGACTAGGGCATTTTAGATATCCTCATGTTGTAATCCCTGAATGAATCTATCGAGCAATTGATTATTATTGAATCACTCATTTGGATTACAACGAGATTTCAAATGCTTCAAGCGACTAATAAAGTCTCTCACCGACTCTCCTTCCTCTCGTTGGGCTTTTGGGAGCTGAGAGGCTACACCCCAAAGCACTCCCTCTCGTATGCATTCCTTCAAGAACAGTCTCCTAAGAGTAGGGTAAAAACCGTTTTTTCTTCCACCCTCAGGGTTGTATACCAATCCCCTGCCTTCCCACTTAAGGTTAGGCTTAAAGCATTACTCTTATGCAGGTCATTGTGTTCTCCTAGAGAATCGCATATTTGTTCAAACACTTCGATATGCTTTCTCACATCCCCGTCTCCACTAAATTTTTGTGTGAGCTTGGCTATTTGTACTGCCTTACTTCTAGGCTCTCTATCAGGTGTGTTACACATATTCTCAGCAATAGATTGACCAATAGCTTGAGCAAATGTTGCCAAGTCACCTAAGTGAGCAAGCACCGTGGATGAAGGTGCTCCATAGACTACATGTGGAGTAGGTATTGGCATTGGGCTTGGCGCATAGAAAGCCCTTGGATTCCATGTTTGGTACGGTGTTGTGCCATGGGGTGGCCCAAAGTTCATATGTGTGGCCCTAGGCATAGCAGACGTCGGATGTGACATGCTAATGCTAGCCGGTATAGTCCCATGGAAATAAGAACTTGGGTGTTGTGGTTGTGGAGCATAGGTTGTTGAAACAATGGGAGGGGTAGGGACTACATGAGTACGAGGACCCATAGGTGCATACGATTGGTACACACTTGTAGGTACTGTTGCAGGCATTGAGCTACCATGTAGCAGTGCTTTACTAACAAATGAGGTCCATGGCGTGTTTCTTGGCATGCCCATCATTGGGATAGGCATGGTAGCCGTGGTGTCATCAAGGGAAAGATGAGCTAGACTTGGAAAGGTAAAGCTATCACTTGTGGGCTCAGATTGCACCGAGACCCCTGGAAAAAAAACATATGGAGGATCCATTGGACATACCGAGGGAGTCTCCATTTGCGATAAGGTCGTTTGTTTAGCCTTTCCTGTATCTAAGAATCTCATGAGACCCGTTGAAGGCATGTTGATCCTCTTGTTCTGTCTCTCTAACTCAATGACACTATGGATGACCTCACAAACTCTTTGTTGTTGATCCTCCACACTAGTAGCACCCATTGTGGATTGTAGGACATCTAACCAACCCACGTGATAAGTGTGATCTGTGTATAGGTCGGTCAGAGTTTCCATTTGTAGTTCGTACTCCCAGTTCTCATTTAAGAATGCTCCATCTAGGATTGAGGTGCTAGGAGTGTCCTTTGAGCTAGATGCAATGTTGCTTTCTAGGGGTTGGCCCTTAGCGGTTGCTAAGTCAGGAGCACTCGATTGCTCTCTTAGCAAGGATAGTGACATAGGGGCTTTTGATTTTAACTCTCTTCGTTGCTCCGCCTTGCATAAGCTCTCAATTTTCTTTTCCCTCCCTACAAGGATATACTGCTCAACCTCTTGCACTTCGGCAAGGCTTCTACCATTGTGTAATATGACCTCGGAGGGAAATAACTCTGAAGAGTCAAGAGGTGCAGTGAATGAAGTATTCACATGCACATTCTCTAAGGGCATAGGGTCTATGTTGGTCATGAATGGGGAATTTACTTCCCCACCCCCCTCATTTACATCATTAGCTCCATGTTCGGAGCGAGTGGCTCTACTAAAGGTTTCCTTCAGGCGGCTAAGCACGCTCAGCCTGGACCGCGGGCCCGTGGCATGCATGTCTTGGCTTGAGATATCGGGATTAGGCATTGGGAAACTTTCCACGATGTCGTAGTCAGAGGAAGAGTCACTAGCCGCTATGTTCGGGTCATGGTTTGTATTACCTTGGATCCCCACCGAGGGCCCGGAACCTAAGGTAGGTGGATATTGAGAACTCGCGTAAGTTGAAGTTCTCTCTAGTTGCTCCGTCTCTAGCACAGGACCAGAGCGCAGATGGATGGCACCCTACAAGCATTGGCGAATAACCTCGAACGTTAACCGCTTACTTTTTTAGGCGTCCGTTTTCACTCGTTTTTTTATGTTTTTTTAATATTTTTGAATGATTGGTTTTTTTATTAAAGTGTGTGATAGCTCAAAAGGAGCGTATCACTCAGAGGGTCGCAGTGTGCTTTACATCACAACGCTCGGTCGCTTGAAGCTCCATTGGTCCTCAAAAAAGTCGACTTTTAGCTACGTGTGAAGCTAAAATTCGTAATTTTAAAGGGCAATAGATGCCTAAGCTTGAGCATGAGCTTGGCCTTGGTTCTGGGCTTGAGTCTAGGAGATATTCCCGATCTCGGTCCTACCTTTAAAATTTTTATAAAGGATAAGGTCACCGCGGCCTGCGCGCGAGCACACACACACTCTACCTACCTACTTACAACTAATATACCTACTATTACACACTAACACATTTCATTAGCTCTCACAGATCTACGTCCTACTTACTATACTTTATATTACACAGAATCAACAACCTTAATACTAACACCTTACACAGAGAAAAAAACACAGTACCTTTGAAAACTCCATTAACAAAGAAATACACAGTAGCAACACAAAATCCTTCTTCTCAACACACACACCCTCCTTCCTTACCTTTCCTACAATTGAAATTGCACCACAAAAGAAGCACAGAGTACCATTCAAGCTTAGTGTATGGCATTCCCTGGCAACGGCGCTAAAAATGTGTGCATATGTCGCACGTGTCAATGCAAGGAACTTGCCGATACACTGTGTGCGAGCTACAAATGGCTCCAAGCACACAATAAGCTTAAACTAGTAAGGTCAAAGATGGCGTTGGTGTGTCACTCACCGCTCTACGCTTCCTGTCGTGGAGGATTCCTCGCCGCGAAGAAGACGGAGACGCCGCTACGCCACGCTCAACCGCCTCGCCGCCGTCGTGCCACCGCAATGCTCTATCTCACTCTCTCTCTCTCTCTCTCTCTCTCTCTCTCTCTCACTCTCTCACTCACTCTCTCTCTCTCTCTCTCTCTCTCTCAATCACTCACTCACTCTCTCTCTCTCTCTCTCTCTCTCTCTCTCTCTCTCTCACGCATACACACACACACACACACACACAAGGAGAGGAAGAAGAAGAAGATGAGGATGGAGCAAGAGCACTCTTCAATTGCACAAATGGGAGAATGAGTGAATTTTAGGTTTAGTTGACTTTTATATGAGCTCGCCCCATTCACACTTGGGCGCCCATGCTTAGCCAACTAATCCTTTGAATCCCAATTAGAGTGCGCCTCTCATCGGCGATCACTCTTACCCTTTTCCTATTGGACCGACAAGCCCGATACCTGACTCTACCAAATAAATAATGCAATGCCTGTCGTAGGTGATAGGAATGTGCGTGAGGGTTAACAGTGAGACCCCTTATTCTTTTGTGTACAAAAAAATAAGGTCAGTAGTCAATGAAATCAATGGGCGGTTGGACATCGGACGTCCAACCGCGAGACAAGGTACATACCACCTTTACCTCAACATACTCCCACTTAAAGGTGAATGTGTGATAAGTGGGTCTTACTAGCTAAACTACTAATATGTACAAGAAATAGGTGACAGAGAGTCTCTCACCCTACCCTCTGGCTTGCTCATTCGATCTGCATGTACTTGTATCGGCTCTAGTAATAGAAAACCGTGCAAATCCACGCTAGAGCTTTCATGCAAATCTCGCAAACATCTCTGTATGGTTTACATAGCTCCACAATACATCATGCTAAGGTCATTCATTGTACGACTGACAATCCCTACTACAAATGCTCCCAGTGCAGCTACTAGCTCGGACCTCGACACTAGTAGGTTGTATATGAGATGCTCAAACGCTAACAAAATATGTACAACCATGGTTGTATTAGCCTCCTTAGTGTTATTTACATACATTGCATCATCAAGACTACTCATCACGTATGGATGTGTCATCATCAACACTAGGATGGCTACGTCCCTCTCATCCATAGGCGGAACTATGTATCTTGTCATCAATTCGTCAATCTCTAGCATGAGCATATCAAAGAATTCAATGTTTGTCATCTTTGTGTGTGCCTCTAGGAAGCAGACCTACTCTACCTTTGTCTGCATAGACTCTGATGATACTTGCTATGTCTCAATGGAGCAATCCTGCTATACCTCTGTCTTTGCGAAGTCCACTGACATATCCTACATAGCTACATGTTTTGTCTCCACTACAGCTCACTCGCAAATGAGACACATTTCGTCTCTCGCATATCACATGTTAATGATACAATCACATACATCTGGAAAGACTTCTCTCTAATTTGTACATGACAATCACATACATCTGGAAAGACTTCTCTCTAAGTTGTACATGACAAGCACAATCTGTTGGTTGTCTCACACCGAAATCAAACTCTCTGCAATCTCAAGAACATAATCTGCATGTCCTAGCGTAAAAGGTGCACCACTGGGGTAATGACAAGCATACATCTCCTGGTCCTGCAATATCAAACGTTGAACCATCGGCCAAGCACACATGACCAAAACTCCCACTAGAGAAAGTGCTAAATCACTCACGACATGGTATGATATGGAAGATTGTATCCTCATCTAGCAACACATGACAATACAATGTCACATATGCCAAACATATAAGCAAGCGCAACAATAGAGGTAAACGTGATATCATTGTCACTCGCATACGAAGCCACCTTTCTAGCTTGTATCAAAACCTCACATGCATCACGCATACATCTCTGTTGCTGCCTCAAACATTTGAAATTATGGCGCCTAATGTGTCCTGTGTGACCACAATATCAACAACACAAGTATCGACATGAAAGAGACCCCCATCTCTCACGAGTCATCTTTGCAGACTTTGAAACATCACACATATTTGCTAAATGGATTTCAAGAAATGAAAATCTGTATATGCATCAAGCGCTGTATGGTGAGAAATCTTGGGAGAAATCCGACAGTATCGCCCTTGTAAACTTAGCAAAATCTCAACCATAAACCGCATCAAAGACACCAAAGTGAGAGATATCTTTGACCACTACACGATCATAACTATGGTCAACGCTTATGCAACTTGTAGCTCAACATAGACCTGTAGAACTTGTAACTACCTGGAACCTATAAGCAGTAGACTCACGATCGAAATATCCATGGATAAAAAACAGTGCATAATCTTTGATTTGTAGCCATAACGAGCGTATACGAATCTCACTTCTACGAGAGTGGATACAAGAACACCAAATCCGTATCTGAAAGCAATCAAACTAGTCAAAATAAGCAAAAATCGATCACTCTCAATGTGGAAATTGCTGCAAAAACAGATGCGTGGAAAGCCCTGCAAAATACGTAAATAACATGCTGCAAGATATAAACGAACAAATCTACATACCTGACGACTTGCACAAATCCATAGTCAAGCTAAACGGGAGCAAAGAGAGACAGAGAGAACGGGATAGAGCGAGAGAGAGCGTGCAGGCGCACCTCCTAGAGCGGAGTGCTACGCCATTACGATGAGAGAGGAAGGAGGAGAGGAGAGAAGAAAGACGTAGACACTGGGTGCAATCTCCCCTCGTGCAAGAGTGACCACTTCTCTCTTGCACGTATTTACTTTATAGATTTCTTGAATGATCAAAGTGATTACAAACTGGCCGGCCTGACATAACTATGAAGAGCAGTTGAATACATAAAATATTTTATCCTTTTGTACCCCTTAGTCTTTCCACATGTCAACTGCATAAAATATCAATTCCATTACATACCTCCGTTAGAAAGGAACTATCCTCAGTTGCAAAATATGAATCTGCAAACGATACTTATCAAAAACAGTGATTAGTATTCTCTGTCAAAATATCACATAGCAAAAGAAAAATTTATTAAATTAAACAACATTGCTTATGTATGCCGTCATCTTTTTTAGCCTATTCCAACCGTGTGATCCAAGTGGTTTTGTTTAATAAAACTATATAATCATTAAACTAAGAAGGAAAAACAAACAAACAGTGAAATTGACTAACAAAGTGATAAAATTACAAAAATAAAGAAGCTTATCTCTGGGTATGATTGCCATCATTGATTCTCTGCCGATGTGATATCCTTATTATCAAGAGCGTTTTGTTGGCTCTGATACCACTGCTACAAACAGATGCGTGGAAGGCCCTGCAAAATGCGTAAATAACGCGTTGCAAGCTATAAACGAACAAATATGCATACCTGACGACTCGCACAATCCATAGTCGAGCTAAACGGGAGCAGAGATAGACAGAGAACGGAATAGAGCGAGAGAGAACGTACAGGCGCACCTCCTAGAGCGGAGTGCTACGCCGTCACGATGAGGGAGGAGGGAGGAGAGGAGAGAAGAAAGACGCAGACACTAGGTGCAATCTTCCCCCGTGCAAGAGTGACCATTTCCCTCTTGTACGTATTTACTTTATAGATTTCTTGAATAGGTCAAAGTGATTACAAACTGGCCGGCCATACATAAATGGCCAAAGCTCATAAAGAGCACTTGAATACATAAAATATAATATCCTTTCGCATAACCCTGAGTCTTTCCCACCTGTCAACTGCATAAAATATCAATTCCATTACAGGAATCACACTCGACCAATAAAGCATCAGAGACTAAACTACAAATATGTATAAACTATGGCAAGAACCTTGGGGAAATCTGACAAAGTTTCCCTTGTAATTTAAGCAAAATATAAAATAATCTCACCAAAAATCGGCATACATAAAACTTATGAAGCCAATTAGGATATGCACATAAACAGAGATCAAATCTCTCATCCACAATATACCACAATATATCATACATTAAGTCAAACCAACTAAGAAGCTCTCCAAACACAAGGGAAAAAGCAAGACAAATTGTTGAGTTGAACAAAACGCATAAACATGTAAGAGACAAAACCGTTTCAAATCACAAATCCACATGAGACATATGTTAACTGCCAAGAGCATGGCAACGGAGCTCACTTCTACATGAGTAGCTCTCCGGATAACTCCACACATACAAAGCATACAATTAAGACTATTGATAATCCTCTCTGATTAACTCAAGTGATATAATACACATTTTGAAATGTGACCGCCCCAAGCATTGCAATGCAATAGACCAAAGAAAGTTGGTGACAACGAACATGCCTTTTTAGCCCCAATAGTGTTTACAAGGAATTTTGAAATTCTTCTTCCCATGCGCAATTGACATATCTTCTCAAAGATTCGAAAAACTACAAGCATAAACCCACTTGGTACTTAAAGTTCTTCCATCTTTCTTCATAAATTGTTACATAGAATCGCAATGAGATTTTCTTGAAGTCCATAAACCAACAATACAATCCTTTACCTTTCAATCAGCATTCCCAAATGAGAATACAGAAGTAATCAAATGATCAATGGTGCTATGACATTCACAGAAATCCGCTTGTCCTTTTACACGCTTGTCATTCTTTTCAACCTATGCACTCAATTTTATTTCAATTATGCGCCTAAATAACTTTTCCATAAGACACCCAATCATTATGATCTAATGGTTATTTATGTTCTTTACATCCCCTCCTTTATTACAAAGGCTTAACCCAATTAGTGCTCCAAACACAAGGTATACCATGATGAAGTGCAAGGTAAACATATCACATCCAATGATGTTAATCCTCACCCGTTTATAAAATCATTTCCAACCTGATATCTTGAAGATCTCCCGCTTTGCAAGTGGCCGACTTTTTAAACCCGCCACATACATCTTTAAACTAGAGAGAGAGAGAGAGAGAGAAGAGAGAGAGAGAGAGAGAGAGAGAGAGATCAAACAGAGTTGGTACTAGTACAAAGAAAAACTCATTTTGACAAAACTGTTGGCTTTTCCACTAGATGCACACAAGGCATGGATATCTCTTGGCTTGGGAGCATAGTTGCCAGGAAACCCACTTTTCTTTGGTATAGGTTTTGAAACCTTGAGCATGGGTGCCATCTATTCTATTTGAAGTGACGAGTTTCAAGTAACCATGCAAGATTGAAGGCAGCCCATTACATATATTAGCCTATTACAGTTACATGAGAGAGAGAGAGAGAGAGAGAGAGAGAGAGAGATTTATTGATGTCTTCTAGAGGCCAAAGTCGACCTGTGAGATAGAATATTGTACATCTGGATGTCCTCCAGGTATCCAAAAAGCTAAAGAACCTAAGTGCTCAAAATAAACATGCTATCAAAAAAAAAAAACTAGACTGGGATGGATAGTGGTGGGGTGATAGATACATGTGTACAAGTGGGTGTGGGGGGTTGGGAGAGGGAGAGAGAGAGAGAGAGAGAGAGAGAGAGAGAGAGGCAAAGACAGAGAGTATGTAAACACGAAGTAAGAGAGTCATTATCCTTTAGTTAATCCACCTTCCTTGAAATTCAAACTATACTAATCATCAGGGCTTTAGAAACCTGCATCATTTATGAGGTTCTGCCCTACAAGTACAAAGTATGGAGCTCTTATGTCCACAGCCCACATCCTTAAAGGCATTTAAGGGCATTTCAATTAGAGCACTCATTCGTTCAAAAATGAAATTAGGCAATGTGACCACTCCTTATACATTTGCAAGCCATATTCTCTATCCTCTTCGGTTCAAGTCATGCTCCTGTTTGTTTTGAGCATCAGAAGAGATTGCATCATGCAGATACAGTCGGAGGTTCATCACTGACCTTAACTGATGCAGAACCTGCATGATTCTGGCTTGGTGGGGGCGATGGAGGCAGCGATGGTTCTGGCTTCTTTGGAATAGCCGAAGCAAGCTCTGATGCTGTTACATTGAACTGTTTCAAATAAGGTTAGATACCCCCCCAGTAAGACTCTCTTCCCAAGTCCTATGACAAAGCAAGAAATTTAGAGATCAAAATAAACAGCAAAGAAGCAGAAGAATAAGCCTGTCTACACAAACCTTGAAAGCACAACCGCGAACGCATGCCTTCTCACATTTCTGTCAGAAGATGAAAAGAACATGTGAATCAGACTTCAATTCAAGCTTTACTTGCATCTGAGCACCATACTTCAGTTTGGCATTTGTCCAAAACATCTCTCATGAAATTTTAATAAATTGTCAAAAGAGCTTGTACCCACTCTCTTCACTCTCACCTAGTGGAATATAGATAGATCAACAGAAAACTTACTTTCAGATCAGATAAATGATCGGCAATGAATGACCTTTACTTGTGCACCCTCAGCCAAATGCATCAGAGATGGAGCTGTACATAGTGCCTTGAGTCGTTGTTCTAGGGCCACGGTGAAAACTTGTGGCCATATCTTTAACCATATGCATCAGAGATGGAGTTTTACTCGGTGCCTTGAGTCCTTGTTCTAGGGCCATGGCAAAAACTTGTGGCCCTATCTTTAACCATGCTGAGAAGGGGAATTCTCAAGCAGGATATAATTGTGATATGATTATGCACCAGTTTTGAGCACCACTGATGCCAACCAAAAGAGAACTCCAAAAAAAGACACCAAGCCCGGGGAAGGGGTTTTTTATTTCTGAAAAATTAAGCATTAACAAGAGACATACATTAACCAGAGGGGGTTTTTTTAATCCATTTTTGAACAAAACCCGTTAATTCCTCAAAAAGGAGGGTTCAATCTATTCATGTCCCATCATAACAGAGTAATTTTCTAAAAACCCTGTGAAGGTACGTTATATAGGGGGATTCTTAATAGTGGACCCCCCGAGACTCTAAGCAACACCAGGCTTCACGTCTTAAATTTCCCCTCCAAATGTGCTACAATGCTTGGACTTCATTGGACAATACATGCCATACTCCAAGCCACTTTTGGAGTGAGCAGCTTTATTATCAAAGGGGGTCTATGTCATGAAGTATCCAACAGGTCAAAAAATATATGGATGCTAATAAGCCCTTCATTGATCAAATTAAGGACCTTTGTATTTTTATGGTTTGAATCTTTTACACAGTTCAATTAAGGATTCCTACAATCAAGTTCCTAAAAGGAAGCAATAATGCTGCCAATTCCCCTCAGGATAAAACTTGAAACTGGCTACAGAAATGGAAAGCAGTGGAATAAATTCAACTAATCGTTAAAAGTTTTTAAGACATCAATAAAACCTCAACACTGCAATTCTTTTTTCACTTACTAGACACAAAATAAGAGAGAGAAGCTCAAACAAGCAATAAACAGGCAAACATTGGACCTAATTTCAGCAGGCCAATTTCTACCACTAGTACACTCTATAGCTCCGTAATGGTAAGCTCTATCCTCGCAATTCAAAGCTGTCATAAACAATGTCTATGTCAGCATAAACTCTGTATGCAGAAATCAAAACCCCTTATAGCAATCGTTAACATAATAGCATAAGAAAACGTCCACATTTTTTTATTTCTTGAGACCCCCTAGTCAGCCAAGTATATGTTGTCATCAATCATGAAATTGAACATGAAATCACTCCTTACCCTATAATGCCAGTCTCGTATGTACGTGAACAAATGGCTTGAGCAAGAATCAAGTGATTGGATTACTCCTACACAAAACATATATTTAGATAATTGGGTGTGTTGGATGGGGGAAGTTGCCAAACCCGTGCTTTTGTGGGAGAGCCTGGGGATCGAGCCAAGCGTGCTGACCATTCATACTCTTTGATTACAGGAGACTTGTGACACATATCACTGCAATCAACCCTACCTACATCAAAGAAACCCTGATAAGGTTCCATCCAAACAGGCAACAATAAATACAATAAATCAGACAGGGAGTTTACGGCCTGCGAGAAATCTTGAAATAAACATACATAACCATTAATAGTAGTAGAACAACTAGTAAATGAGCAGAGGGAGGGAGACATGGAGAGATTACAGAAACACCACATGAGAGAGTGAGAGGAGCTTTCTGCTTGCCGTCCCCAGCCTTTCTTGCCGCTCTGTACGGCTGCCTGCAGCCCACAGCCCTACACGTCTCCAATTCACCGAAGCCTATTTCTATCCTGGTCAGTCAAATTCTCAATTCTTGCATGGTTGATACATGAGACGACCTTAGTAAGAGAAGCCTAGGATGTCCCCCTACTGTTGTAGGTACTCTACTGCAGCCCATTGTTCCCTTGTGTTCAACCCCTCCAGTCGTGTGATCAGCTGTGCCTCAGCTAGTCATCAGATGAAGAGACTCACGTCAGAGGAATAAAAGGAGATCAATTTAGAACAGATAGTCGGTAAAGACAAGGGAGACTGGATGTTTCTCTCTCCACCCAACTGTTAATAACTTGAATGCAGTCACAGAGAAGGCCCAACATCACTACAAAGAACTGATCTTTGATCAATCCTTCATAGTGAAATTGTGGTCACAGAATCTGCCTCCACATCTGATATACGCAATCCAAACTTTCTTACATGTTCCTGTCTTTTATCTTCCAAGGACACCTCAGCTCAACCAAAGGCAATAAGCACAAACATTGAATACAATGTGATGAACCAAGTATTAATCACCAATCAGCTCCAAAGACGCCAAAAAACAAAAGTACAACACTCACATTCATCCCAGCTTTCGCCATCGCTACTGCAAGCCTTTTTACAATATACCCTCCCTGATAAAGGTAAAAGATTCATTTAGTATCTGATTCAAAGACATACAGCTCGGATGGTGATATACAGAAAGACTGGCATGAATCAAAATTACACTTAATAGATGGGAACTCCAAAATTTCCACCCAAAAGTTTTCATAAGGCCAGGCATTGGAGCTTGAATTACCTTAAATTTGCCAAAGTATTTAAAAAAGGAAATACCATAGTTCCCTTTCAAATTTTCAATTTTCAATCGCATGTTCAGATTCTTGCACCCATCTTTTTGAGCATGTCAATCCTTCACAGTGAAAAAAAACAAAGAAAGAACAGAAAGCCATTTGCATTCAAAGGCTGCGCACCAAGGACTTCCACTTATTTAAAATAAGGCTAGCAGGTGATTTCAGCTAAATGAAAGACCCCATTGGCACACAACACAGGACTCTGGATGTGCACACAGTGCTAATGAAGCAGCACGCTTTCTTAGTTAAATGAGTGCATAATGCACAGTAGATTGGATGTGCTCCCTTTCAAATGAAACACAGTCGAGGAAATACTTCGGTTACTCACTGCTTCCTAACCTTCTGCCCCGTGTGCTCGCTGAGTTTGAGAGTCCAGACATGGTAGCCAGGGTGCTTCAAATGAGCCCTGTGCCTCTGGGTGCCGCCCAAACACACTTCTGACGATGGCCATGGTTTTGAATCTTGATCCTGCCATTGATGCGACTACCAAGGAGGCAGAGTGCCTAATTTTGGTATGTTCCCTGGCATCCACCAGGAGTACCTACACCTACTACCTTGGCTTGCAGACCTCATTGGTACCTATATTGAGTGCCCTCAGACTGCTGCTTCAGTACCTTGTGGTAGAAATCCCCACTGTCCAAGTTCACGTACGCAAACCTCATGCCCTCCCAGACGTGTTCTTCTCCCAGTGGTGAGCAATGGGTGGGCTAGGCAGTGAGTTGAGTACTTGGGGCTGCTGAACCAGTGTTCATCGTGCATCTCGCAAAGGTCTATCCTTGTGCATCTGGCAAAGGTCCATCCTTGCTAGAGACCTCATCCACCTCAACGGCACCAGGCTTAGACATAGAACCAGACCCAGCTGCACACAGGTTCTTCAGCCGATGTACAAACGTCGTCAGAGTCATCGCCTCAGCCTCGAGTGAGCCAGCAGCCATTCCAACAGTGGGTTTCCATGGAAAACCATTTTGACTAGTAAGATGAGAGCCTGGGAACTGTAACATCCAACAAACCACACTCCAAGAGATGAAGCCAGGGCAAACACCCACCCGATAGAGCAAGGTACAAACTGCAAGCCACACCGTATGCATATGAGGGCAAACCCAAAGACAGTGGCTAAGAGTCTCATCTATATCTAAGGTGCAGCACAAACAGGTCTGATCATGGCGAACATTGCTAGCCAATAACTGAAAACCAGCATGAATCATCAAAGGCCAGCCCTATCAAACGTGCAGCGGAGAAAGTGAATCGGATGATGACCAAGGCTGATCAGGACACCTTCTCTGAATCAACCCAGCACAATAGGCAGCCCTCCTCACAAGTGTTGCAACCTAGGGCAACCCAATCTTAACTAAAATGTCACCCTTTTGACCACTCAAAGGGTCAATGTGGTTTATATGCAGTGTTCACAATGAGGAAAACATTAAATGGAGATACCTCATAATACAACTATTTTCAGGTGTTGTTAGACTTTGAGTTCCACTGGGTCTTTGGAACAATGAACTTGCTTTTCGCTAGGACTTCTGCAAACATTTACACACTCGGAAATGCAACATGGGCTAGCCTAGTTTCTTGGTGTGTATCCCAACTTGTCTACATGGAGCTTAGTTTGCTTGGATCATGTGCCCAGTCCTAAGTGCATAATAGGACAAGTCACTTGTATTTGGATTCTATTTCAACCCCCACACTTTTACGGTCGACCATGATTCTGAGGGCTGATTTGGAGGTGATTTTGGACTCACATAAATGTACTACACCCTTGTACTACCTACTCTAGCTCTATTTAAAGGTGCAATCATGTACTCACTTTGTTATTTCAATAATCAAGTGTCCATTCTCTCTCTTGGTGCATGCTTTGTTTAATGTATAACAAGTTGCTAATCTCCAGTGATGAATGCCTCTTTGGTCTACCCACCATAGCCTTCAAGTGGTATCAAAGCTTGAAGAGGTTATGGCCTCTTAGTTCTCAAGCATATAAGGTTTTATTACTCTCCGAATCAGTTTCTAAGAACCATTGCTTGGGCAAGTTCTAAGCAAGACATACGAGCCACTACCCGTCCTTAGAAGAATAAACGGAGCATTAAGTATATGCTAAGGCATTTAAGCATCATTCTCTGAATTCCAATAAGCAATCATTGATTATGCCCTTGATCCAATGTGACATAAAAAATGTTTCGTAGCTCCAAAACCCCAAAACGTGCGAAACATTTCGGTGAAACGGCCGAAATGAGAAACTTGGTTCAGATCACAAGTTTCGCAGCTCTGAAACACCGAACCCCAAAACCCCCAAAAAGTTCAGCAAAACAATCAAAACGTAAAACTTGTTGAAACAATTGAGACTTTTGAGTTTAAACCTTTGTAACAAAAGCTTGTATTCAACTAGGTTTGGGAAACATTTAGCAATATAATGATATAAAAATCAAGGTTTAGCGACAAAAACAAAAGATTTGTTCTCATACAAGAAAATTGATATTTGCTCGTTCGGTTTTTTCAAGCTTCCAAAACAGGGGGCACTTGATCTCTCTATCTCTATTTGCCTTTGTCTCTCATTGTATGTATTTTAGTGTGCCTATACTTAACTCATATATGCATGCACACACCTAGTATGTGTGCGCTTATGAATATAATTGTGAGTGTGCACTCTGCACATAGACAAACACACACACAAACAATCGCTCCTTCAAAGGCAAGAGGCTTTTCCACAGAGCAAAGAGAAGCTTCCTCCACCAGATATCAAATTTGTGCATGTGCCAAAGGGCATTACAATGATCGGCAAGCCAAGGTTGCAGTAGAAGAAGAGCACAAACTCGACTGGCAGACATATCTCGAAAAGGCATTTCACGAAGATACCAATCAAACATGCGATCACCATCATACAAAGGTGCAACAGGCAAAAAATCAAGCAACATGTGCTGAAGCTCTCTCCAGAACTGATGGTAATGCATGCCCAATCCAAAACGGTGAGCTACGAAAGGAAACTCAAAAGTGTATCCGGCCACATCCACCACATCCTCAACCACACGAATGCCACGACAAGAGAGAAAGTAAGCCTGGCGAGGCGAGCGGTCGACCAAAGTAAGAGAGAATGCCCCGCTCCAATGAAGAATCTCCAAACGAAGCGAATCACCTTCCTGCCGAGTATTCCATGATAGATGAATTGTATCATGCTTGGCACTGCCTTGGTCGACATGTATGCCAAATGTGGTGCACTTCATAAAACACAAAGAGTGCCTAAGGAGCTTCTTGTTTGGGATGTCGTCGTCTCTTGGAATGCACTGATTGCAGGATACGCCCAACGTGGGTAGGGCGAAGAAGCTCTAGGCTGTTTTTGGCAAATGTGAAGCGAGGGTGTCTCTCTAGATGCAATCACATATGCTTGCATCTTGAAGGAAAGAGTAAGCCTTGGGCTGATTTTTAGCAGATGCAGAGAGAGGCCAAATGCAATCACATACACTTGCACCTTGAAGGCATGTGGCATTACACAAGATGCTCATATGGGAAAAATAATTCACGATGATATTGTCAATCTCAGGGGTTGTTGCTTGGCACTACCTTGTTCTGTATGCCAAATGTGGTGCACTTCATAAAGCACAAAAAGTGCTTGAGAAGCTTCATGTCCAGGATGTTGCCTCTTGGAATGCAGTGATTGTGGAATATGCCCAACTTGGGCTGTTTCTAGCAGATTCAGAGAGAGGGCATCTCTCCAAATGCAATCACGTACATTTGCACCTTGAAGGCACGTGGCATTACACAAGATGGTGTTATGGGCAAAAGAATTCATGATGATATTGTTAGTCAAGGGTTGTTGAAAGAAAGTGTCATGCTTGGCACTCTCTTGGTCGACATCTATGCCAAATGTGGTGCACTTCATAAAGCACAAAAATTGCTTAAGCAGCTTCATGTCTTGGATGTCGTCTATTGGAATGTTCTGGTTGTGGGAGCGTCCAACTTGGGCAGGGCCAAGAAGCTCTAGGATGTTTTTGGCAGATGCAAAGCGAGGGTGTCTCTCCAGATGCAATCACATACGCTTGCATCTTAAAGGCAAGGGTAAGCTCTGGGCTATTTTCAACAGATGCAAAGAGAGGGCATCTCTCCAAATTCAATCATGTATACTTGCACCTTGAAGGTATGTGGCATTACACAAGATGCTGATATGGGCAAAAGAATTCATGATGGTAGTGTGAGTCAAGGGTTATTGAAAGAAAACATCATGCTTTACCTTGGTCGACATGTATGCCAAATGTGGTGCACTTCATAAAGCACATAAAGTGCTTGAGGAGCTTCCTGTCCGGGATGTCGTCGTCTCTTGGAATGCATTGATTATAGGATAGACCCAACTTAGGCAGGGCCAAGAGGCTATGGGCTATTTTCGATAAATGTGAAGCGAGGGTGTCTCTCTAGATGCAATCACGTATGCTTACATCTTCAAGGAAAGGGTAAGCTTTAGGATGTTTTAAACAGATGCAGAGAGAGGGCATCTCTCCAAATGCAATCACATACTCTTCCACCTTGAAGTCGTGTGGCATTACACAAGATGCTGATATGGGCAAAAGAATTCATGATGTTATTGTTAGTCAGGGATTGTTGAAAGAAAATCCACATAGCATCGCCACAGGCGATGCTGCTATTGGAGGCGACGGCATCATACTAGTTCTTCTAAGAGATGAACGACCTTTCATAATTCTCCCCTACGGCTCAACTTAACAACTTTAAAAAGGGTTGGTCAAACCTATTCCCAAACTGGTTTGTTGCTCTCTGCTAAAACACTGGTGCCCTATCTCAATGATGATGGTGGTGTACAAGGCTCAAGCTCATTGCCAAGGTTGTGACTTTAAGGTTAGCTCCAATCTTTAACAAAGTCATCACTCCTCATCAGCATGGCTTTATCAAAGGATGATCTATATGATAACATCTTGGCAGCCATGGTCAGCATTGAGTGCGCGGCTTTCACCAAGCCAGAAAGTATCCTCCTTCAACTTGACCTGGATAAGGCCTATGACAAAATCTTGTGGTCATACATTGTGTCGATCATGAAGACTCTGGGGTTTGGACCCAAGTTGTGAGTGTTAGTGCATACGCTAGGGGAGGGGAGCTACTATGAGCTGCTTTTCAACACTAGAATAGTGGGTATGTTCAAGATCAAGCGCTCGATCAAACAAGGTTTCTTGCTTCCCCCGCTGCTCTTTGCTATTGGCTCTCACTCATTGGTAACCTTGCTCGAGGATAGTGCTTCAAAAGGGGAAATTAAAGGTTTATCACTTCCTGCAGGTAAACGATTGCTTGCAAAGTTGTTTACATATGATTCTCTGTTGTTCCTCAAAGCCAATACAAAAGTGCTAAGAAGAGCCCTTGAGATTGTCCAACTATTTGCCACCGCTTTCAGCTCAATGTGCAATATTGAGAAGTCAAGATTAATTTCTCTGTAAAAAAGCAACTCGTTTGATCCCATGAAATGGTTAGGGGAAGTTATTGGGAAGGGCCCTGTATTCAGGCAACTAGGTGCTCCTCTGGGGGCGGGCCTATTGGATAAGTATTGAACAATATTAATAGCAAAATGAGAAGATGGTGTAACAAACTGCTGACGTGTCAAAGCCTAAAGAATGGAGCCAACTTACAGATGCCGGCCGAGGGGCCTAAACCCTAATTCTGGAAACCCTAACCCTAAAACTGTAGAAACCCTAGCCCTAACCCTAACCCTAAAGGCAGATTTCCGAAATTTGCACTGACATGATGATGTGGCAGGCTGTATGGATTTCCATGTTTTGTGTTGGCTGATGACGTGGCAGGCTGTACGGATTTCCGTAATTTATGCTGGCATCTTTTTGGCTTTGCTTTTGGACCAGATGCTTTCATTCTCTGGCATGCTTCCTGGAGAAGGTGCAGAGTCTGGAGTATCGGCTTGTACTGTATTGATGCAATATAAAGAAATACCGAAAGGGACGCCAAGGTTTGGGGCCAATACTCTTTGGGGTGGAATTTCCGCCACTCCCTGTCGCATGTCATCTCTCTCTCTCTCTGTTCAATTGTTATTTAAGTGCTAAAAGTTTGTTCAGTCTGTTCTTTTCTATTGGCACGTGGTGCCCAGCTTGTGACAGTGGTATCAGAGCATCAGTCGTGTGCTTTTCTGAAAGCATACCGGTCCTACAAAAGAGCAGACAGAGCTCCCACCCTTACTAGCCACTCCCACCCTTACTTCATCGTGCATCGGGCGCGCTCCCGTCTTCGCCGCGGTGTCTTACAGGGCATAAGCCAATTAAGAACCCAATACTTGGAATTCATGGATTCAGCAAAATATTTGCAATTTCTGCTCAACGAGCTTCACGACATTCTTTCGCGGCATCCTCAGCAAAATCTTTCGATGCTGCAAAGTTTTCAACAATTTTTGATCTGCATGTTACCCCCTTTGATGCCCCAGGTGGTACCTCCTCCTCCGGCACCAGAAAGTACGAGAGCTTCCAATCGACAACCTTCTCAGCCGTCTGTTCCGATCGGGGGAGTCTTCAGGAATATGGTGCAACCATCTGACCCTGATCCAGTGCAACCGCCATTGCCCCCACCTCCACCACCACCGCCACCGCCACCAGGCTACAATGTTTGGAGCCCATATGGATACCCTTATTATCCATACCCGGAACATGTGCCTAACCAACCCAAAGATTTCAAAGATGGTGGCACGACAATCAAATTTTTCACTTTTTCCGGGGTGAAAGATCGCAAGAAAGCATTGCAGTTCCTACAGCAATTCGACAACATCTATGCTTTGGGGAACTATACAGAAGAATCCAAGATTTCTCGAGCAGCGGGATTTCTTAAAGATAATGTTATGCAATGGTGGAGTTCAATCGCGACACAACCGCATGCTCCAAGGACCTGGCAAGCTTTCAAGACAGTTTTTGCATGTAGTTACATGACTTCAATGTTTGAAGTCCGGATTTTGGCAGAGTGGGGCAACTTGAAAATGCGTGCCACCAAAACGATGGACGACTATAACCAAAGGTTTCTCGACGTGTACCTTCCGGTGTCCTTTAAGTTCATTCCCTTGGAGGACTAGTGCGAGCGCTACACCAGTGGACTACCATCACCATTGCAGGAATATTGTCTCTCCAAGCAAGTCTCTACTATGCAAGAGCTTATGGACCATGCCGCGGTCGGCTACAAGCTCATGAAAGGAAAGTTGGAGTTTACCACAGAAGAACCTTCGGCCACTAACCAGCACTCCCGGCAACAACGAACAAATTCTCGAGAATCCCGTGAAAACCAACCTCAACGGCCTCGTTTGACACAACTTCAACGAGACGCCTTGTTACAAGAAGGCCGATGCTTCGAATGTTTCCAAACAGGGCATACGTTCAATACATGTCCTGAGCGAGCCTCGACGTCCTCAGTGCAACCTTCTGCTCCCACGACTGACAGATCCCCGCGGCCACCTCCGGCCAAGAAGCCTAGACCTGTTATTGGACTAGTACCCGATATTTAGGGTATACACCTCGAGAGTTATAATGAATTGTGCAGAGCTTATGGAAAAGTCAACGGCTTGAAAGCCCTTATTTTCTTTGACCCCAGAGCTATGGAGAACTTCATCCATCCAGAATTCTTGAAGCAGATGCCCTTTGATTATGATGTAGAGGCTCGGGGGGTTCACTATGTGTAAAACTACCATATCACGTGCGTTCAAGACATGTTTGTAAAACCCCTTATCTGTGAATTTTGTCAACAATATACTGTACCCTTTTCCTTTAAAATCTGTAAGTTTTTTTCAAATTTGATAAAATAATGCCCTTCTATATATATATTTTTGTAAGTTTCAAGAACTTTAAATACCCTTCTGTTGAACTCACGTGATAGGTTACATTTTTATTAGGTGATCTCCCCGGGTGTAGAGGGTGGAGAAATTGAAGCTGAGCTAGCCACGGGGCAAACTCAGAAAGTGGTACCGCTCATTGGTGCACTTCCAGTGACTATACAAGATTATCATGGAAAAGCCGATTTCCACATTATGAAGTTGGCAATTGCGACGTTCTCTTGGGCATGCCCTGACACGACAAGAATGATGCAACTCTCTAGGTCCGGAACCGAACCATCACCGTGATGCAGAAGGGCAAGCCCATTGTCCTCAAAGTTCGATTGTCCAAACAAAACCTTGAATGACCTCTCTAGTTGTTTTCTACTTAGATACTTTTGAACATTGTTTGAGAAAGTATTATTTGAACTTTGTTTGAAATGGATGCTATTTGTTTTAAACCTGTCTTGGTGCCGATTTGAAATGTTTGACTCTGGTTTCAATACTGGTTTCATTAATTGGTGATTTTTACTCCCGGGTGGAGAAGTGAGAAATACTGTTTTGATATTGTTTGAACCTCGGAACGACGCAGGCCGATGCCTGGGGAGCGTTTCGTTGTATGCTAGAAAACCTCCGAACGACGCAAGCAGATGCCTGGGGAGCGTTTGGTTGTACAGTCCTCTGAGCTCATGGCCCAGACCTTTTTAGGTTATTTGCAGGGGGAGTGACGAGGTAGTCGTTGAGTAGCTTCATACCGCAAACCGTTTGTCTCGTAGGAGTGCTCAACGGCGCTGTTTGTTGTGTCTTGTAACATGCATATGTAGCATTTGTGTTGCATTGTGATGTGTCAATTACTGAATATTCCTAATTGGATGAGATTGCCTGGGTATGTAATTTTAGTGCATCAAGACACCCGTGGAAGATCAGTACGGTCTAGGTGTGATGGCTAATTTTACTACGCCAGAATATCAAGAGTTCCGATCTGGACGAAAGGAGAAGCTAACTCCTTGATCAAAACAGCCGAAAGGAGAAGCTAACTGCTTGATCAAAGGAGCAGAAAGGAGAAGCTAACTCCTTAATAAAAAGAGCAAATTGATTGTCCCTCGGAAATTTTTGAGCTAACTTGAGTTGTTTTGCAGATATGCTGTAATCGCAGACGATTACTCTCTTTCAAGAAGGGGAGATGTAACAAACTGCTGACGTGTCAAAGCCTAAAGAACGGAGCCAACTTACAGATGCCGGCCGAGGGGCCTAAACCATAATTTTAAAAACCCTAACCCTAAAACCTGCTAACCCTAATTCTGCTGCCAAAAACCCTACAATTGCAGAAACCCTAACCCTAAAGGCAGATTTCTGAAATTTGCATTGACATGATGACGTGGCAAGCTGTACGGATTTCCACGTTTTGCGCTGGCTAATGACGTGGCAGGCTGTACGGATTTCCGTGATTACGTTGGCATCTTTTTGGCTTTGCTTTTGGACCAGATGCTTTCATTCTCTGGCATGCTTCCTGGAGAAGGTGCAGAGTCTGGAGTACCGGCTTGTACTGTGTTGATGCAATATAAAGAAATACCGAAAGGGGCGCCAAGGTTTGGGGCCAATACTCTCTCGAGTGGAATTCCGCCACTCCGTGTCGCGTGTCGTCTCTCTCTCTCTCTCAGTTCAGTTGTTATTGAAGTGCTAAAAGCCTGTTCAGTCTGTTCTTTTCTATTGGCACGTGGTGCCCGGCTTGTGATAGATGGTATTTTGTGCTCCTCCCCTTCCATAGAAGAGTCACTGTCATCAATGCTTTTATGTGCTTAAGATGGGCAAATCCAATTGGAAAGAGTTTCTGAAGCCTATTAAATGATTCTTGTGGAAGAGCAACACTAAGGCCACGAACCCTTGTCTGTGGGAAAAATGAGAATGGTTAGCAAGACTAAAGAAACAAGGCAGCATTCGGATCTTGGAACCCATGCTACATGCGGAAGCATTGTGTGCCAAGCTAGTTATTTCACTGTCAAAGCAAAAGAAAGAATGGGCCATCATGGCCTCGAATATGATAAGCAAAGCAGAGCATACCTTGAAAGGGGGCAAATGGAAGGAGGCCATAGTGCACAACAAGATTCTAGAACCTCTCTTGACGTTCCTTGTGCTTGGTGGTAGTCTAGGGAAATTTCCATGAAAAAAGTAACAAAGCAGCTTCAATCTTGAAATGGGGGGAGAAGTTAAGGTATTTTAAGCATAGTCACAAGGGACGCATTCCGGGACGGGGAACGGGGGACGGGGGACGGGGCTCAAATGGATTTTTAGTGTAAAAAAGAGGGTGGGACGGCAAGTGGGGACGGAAAAGTGGGGACGGGAAGCCCAAAAAAGGGCGTCCCCTGTGACTATGATTTTAAGGGTTTCTCTCGCTAATGGTGCCCCTGGCTTTCTAAACTTGGAAGGGGTTCTTTAAATCCTTTCTGGAGGGAAGTTGCTCGCTAGGTCAGCAACAAAGGTATTTCTAAATTGTCTCACCTCTGGGATGACCGAAACCTCTACTAGAAGGATGTGGAATCTTTAGTGCAGCACCATAATTTGGGCTTTTACAAAATACTTCTGATCAGTAGACTCTTGGAAGTATTGTAAGCGTCATTGTCACTCGTCTTCGAGCTGGAGTTAGACTAAAAAGCCTGGCATTGGCCAAAAGATAAGAGTGTTTTTACTACCCAAGACCCAAGATACATATTGTGAGTGTCATTAAATCTAATATCTAACCAACCCAAATGATTTTCTCATATTAAACCGATCATTTAATGTGGGAGAATAAATGGGAACAAGGGTTAGAATATAGACATGTGCTTTCAGATCTATCTCAACACGGGGCCAATGGTAAAGGGGTCCAAATGAGAGATGGTCTGTCAAAGAGCAAGGCTAGCCAATGGAGCTTAAAGACCTTAGGTTAAAGACCTCCAAAGGTTAGTGTTAAAAAGCCCTTTGACCTTAGGTAAGCTAGGGCTGAGCTTGAGGTGGGAACCCGGCCCAAGCTTAAGGTGCTTGAGGTGCTTGTCGTGCTTGATGGCTAAGGTGCTTGAGGTGCTTGTCGTGCTTGCCGACTAGGGAGCTTGAGGTGCTTGTGGGAACACCACCCAAGCTTGAGGTGCTTTGTCATGCTTGCTGACTAAGGTGCTTGAGGTAAGGTGTGCAAAAGTCAAGGTCTATTCCTACAAGGAGGGGGCGAGCCCTACAAGAGGGGGGTAGAGAGAGAACACACACACCCTCACACAAGGTAAGTTTGGTACAAACAAAGTATTTAGGACACTTGTCAAGTTCCTCCTCATGTTGCCCTCATGGTGTGCCTAAAGCCTATTGGTTGGCCACCCAAGGGGTCCAATGATAATTTAGTAGAATTAATTAATTGTTTTTACATTTATCAAGTCCTCTCTCTCAAAGGGGAAAGGGGAACACTTGTCCCAAAACTACCCTTGTTGCTTGTAATGCCTCCTGCTTGTGATTGGCTACTCAAGTTGAGTGCTCTGAACTGTGCTCAAGGGTTCCTTTTACTTGCGGAAGGGAGAGCCTTCCGTTCCTTTAGTGAGAGAGTGCAAATGATCACAAACAAAGTGGTAAACACTGTGAATGAAGGTGCTGAGACTGAGAGATAGAGAGAGAAGAATACGACACCAGAATGTTGTCAAACCCTCCTCCGAAAGGCCCCACTCTCTATGGAGAGAGCGGTCTACTATTGATTGCACAAATGTCTACAATGCAGTGAATTTACTGACAATGTCAATGACGATGAGGGCGGCGACGAGATGGGCTGAAATCTGAAACCGCAAAGGGCTGAAATCTGCAAATCTTGTATCTGCTGAATTCTGACTCTATGTCAGTGTCGACGGCGGTGACGATGACGACGCGCTAAAAACACAGATGCTGAAATCTGCGAACGGCGGGCTGAATCTACAAATGCTGGCTGATCTGACCATGCGGTGAGGATCTGATGCGGGAAGGTGAGATCTGCGAGGTTTGGGGGACTGTTTTGCGGTGTGTATATGCTGAAAACTGAAAACACTGAAGCTAGGGTTGAATCTATCGTGGGGAATCTGCAAAACGCTAGGCTGACTTGCTGTTCCAAAAACACTAAGCTGATCTATTGTCCTGCTGCAAAACGCTAGGAAAACTATTGTAATCTGCTATGGCCAGGCTGATCTGCAACTGCAAAACACTGAGGCTGATCTGCATCTGAAGAAAAACGTTGGTCTTTGGTGGCTGAAAACGCTATGTTGCCTGTCGGGGAATCTTGCTGAGAAGGTGCTCTATTGGACACTTGGTCCTTGCTGCCTCTTCTACCAGAAAACACTAGCACTAGCTTTTCTTATATACCTGCTTGGTCAAATTGCCCTACCCAGTTTCCCAACAAAGTCACTTATTAATAATAAGTGAAAAATGGCTAAAATAGGGAAAATAGGTCTGTGCACTGTAAAAATGCTCCTGATGGGTTCTGATGGTAATCTGATGATCATGCTGTGTGCAACCAGAGGATATGCATCTACTCCAAGTGCCTGGACATGCACGGTCTGCGAACAGACTCACAAAAGTGTCAGAACACTTCCTAAGCTAGGCTAACTGAAGCCTTGTCATATTCACGTACACATAGGGTTAGATGTGCACGTGACATCCCCTCCTTTTCAAAGTGAGGTACTGGTACCGAACTGTATGGCGTCGAGGGTGATCGCCAACAGCATCTGGAATCCAGGAAAGGACTCTTCGCCCGGCCCACTCTGATGCGTGGGTCATGCGATACTTGAACTTCATAAAGGTCTGCAACGCTTGCTTCTTTGGGCCGCGCCGAAAGCAACACAAAGTCATCTATGGCTCCTTCAATGCTTCAACTTCCTCTATAGTCATGCGTCTACCTTCTTCAAGAATCTCTAAGGATGAAAATTCTTGGAACCACTTCCAACACAAAAACATGAACATACCCATTCCATGTAAAGTGACTGGAAAAATTTTAGTCTTCTTTAAAGACTGTGCAATGTAGATGAACATATAGACGGAGTACCAAACCATTCATCAAACACACGCAAACAATGGAATCGAAACTTGTCTTTTTAATCTAAATCTATCAACTGCGGCAATTCACAATGGAAATGCCGATGCTTGATGCTCAATCCTTCTTGTGCTCGTTCCGAGATTGTGTCATGCTGAAACCGGCCTGTTTAATCCAAAAAGGGCGGTAGACCTTAGACTTAAACCTTATTTGCTTTCACTCATTTAATTTGCCGCCAACTTTACCTGTACTTTCAAGACACAACAAAGGGGAAAGGGATACAGGTTGCTAGATTGCACCTGTATGAGAAGACCGACACCAGACTGGCCCCTAAATTAGGCGCCCCTTTCGGTATTTCTTTATTCTTTAGCAGAGGGAATAAAAGCTGTGGTTCCCTACAAGCTGCCCCGCACAACCTTGGCTGAATTTCAACTGTTCTGGCCCGATTTCGACAACATAATTGTACTAGGACCCTTCACAGTCAGTATTCCCACGCATTGGATGACTTTCCCGACGCATACGGACACTTTGCAAAACCTGGCGAGAATCTGCAACACGCTGAATTCTCTGTTTTCTGCCCCGAAAATGCGCTAGATCACTTGTACAGCAGTCCCCTTGCATCCCCGAACCTCCTGGGAGTATTAGGGTCCATTTAGGGCCAAAACCCTAAACCTGCAAAAATACACAGTAGGCTGTAATTCACTGTTTCGGGCTCCGTTTTGCGTGCCGGTCGCATCCGTAGCAAGTCCTTGAGCTCCCGCACCTGTAGGGCTACTTGCCCTTTGAATCGGACGAGATTTCGCACGTGAAACCTCGCCGAATCACCTGTACCTGCGGGGGATTAGCCGCTAGCTAATCCAGTACCTGTGCAAGAGGCTCTTGCCTCGGCAATCGCTCATGAACCCACATAACTGTACATTGGTCAAATGAAAAGCCCCCTAGTGGGGCATAACATACTGCTCGTAGGGGAGAGAGAGGGCAGTGTGTAGCGTGCAGGGCATCACGCTTGGCACCGCACTGTACATAAGAGGGAAAGGAAGCACTCCATAGCTCTCAACCTGTGTGACAGAATGCAAGTAAAGGCCTCTCCCAGCTTAAAATTCAGCGCCCTTTCTTCTTGAAGAGGCAAGTGCACAGAAATGTGCCACTTGGCGCATTTACTTAAAAATATCCTGACCGGTTGCTCAGTCATCACGGCAGAGTCACGGCAGAGTAATAAAATGTTCCCCTTGTCATTCCGGAGGTAATGACGCGAACACATTTTCAAGTCCCAAAATAGCAGTTTCCTAAATTTTAGGAGATGCTGCCATTGTATCTTTCTAGGTCATATGACCCTCTTTGTACACTGCAGCCACACCCAGAACTGAAATGTAGCTTCTGTAGCAAAGGATTCCACTTTGGCTAGTCAATGACCCCACTTTGGCTAACCATAGTCCTTGTCCAACCTTAGTGCTCTCTTGCCCTCAGGCCTGGACTCTCTCTGAACAGTTCCACACTAGCTATGCAATGCAGGGCAATTAGATTTCCCGAGGGGTGTTCCAAAAAGTGAAAATGAATAAATAATAAGAAAGAAATCAACAAAAAGGATAGATAGTAGTCACACGCTAGTGACATACCCCCCTCTTGAAATCTCAAACGTCCTCGTTTCCAGCTATGTCGTACATGCCCACATTCAACACTGGTGTATTCAACACCTGTCGAAAAATGTACGACACATACATGCTCATTGTCAACCCTGGTGTATTGAACACCTCGTCGACGCGTGTATTGGCTGCGTGTGAACCCTGTCCCAATGACATAGTGGTAGCTTCGCACTCTGCCATTGCTTTGAGTCATTAACTTTCCAATGACAAAATGGTAGCTACGCATTTTGCCCCTGTCTTTTAGTACACGTTGGATCCAGTAACACTTTCGAGCATACCCAAACCGACAGTTTAAGAATGCAGTCACACATGTACCCTTTAATAGAAACAATTACTGTATCCTTGACAAACTGAGAAGAAATACTCACTTCTATAGCACTAACCAAACTTTTGGACTTTCCATAAGAGCAATTGCAAAACTGACAATCTGTACAGCTCTAACATGGATGTAACAGATACTTGATTTGAGCTCACTTTAAATACCATGTACATCATTTCTTTCAGAAGCCATTGTCACATTGACAATCCATGTAGCTTTGAAACTCAAGGGGTCAAGGTAGGTTGCAAATCGAAGGCTTCAAGGTAAAGTGATAACACAGTTGGTGACTCTGCAAGTTCACCTTCTTCCATCCACTTAGCATCCATTGGTGGATAGTTTCTGAACTTCACCAAGTAACGCCTAGCAACCTTGCCTTTCACTTTTCTTTATGTGCCAAAATCTGTTCCGGGACCAAGATCTCGTCAAGTTCCTCGACTTCCGGTTGATCTTCAGCTAGCATATCTTCTGGCACATCACCCACATAGGGTCTGAGAAGACTCACATGAAACACATTGTGAATCTTCCAACTCTCAGGTCGCATACTTGAAAAGGCCCATAGTAACGCATGCTGAGCTTTGGAAACAGTCTTTCCTTGCCCTTCATCTTCTTTAACCTTGCCTTTTCAAAGCGTAGAAGCACCCAATCACCACGTGAAAATACCACTTCACGACGGTGACGATCAATTGCTTGCTTTTGCTTTACCTGAGTCTTTTCTAAGGCCACTTTGACCTTCTTGTACATTTCATCCATGTCCTGAACATACTTGTCTGCTTCAAATATCTTGTCATTTGTATGCAATATGGGAGGAACTTTCTTGCCACCTTCAACTATCTCAAAAGGTGCCTTGCCAGTTGATGAATGCACTGTATTATTGTATGCATACTCCACCAATGGCAAATACTGCTCCCACTTTCCTTTATGCTCTGACACATAGCACTTCAGCAGATCTAGGACAGTAGAATTTGCCTCTTCTGACTGCCCATCTGTTTGAGGATGAAATGACGAAGAGAATTTGAGCGTGATGCCGACATTCTCAAACAAGCCTCTCCAGAACAAACTTGTCATGCGTGGATCACGATCGCTAACAATCGATTGTGGCATGCTATGATACTTGAAAATATTGCTCATAAACAAGCGTGCCATCTGATTTGGCTTTATCTTCTTCCTGACAGGAATAAAATGAGCCTGCTTGCTGAATCTGCAAATGATGGTCCAAAGACCATCGTTTCCTGTCTGCATTCTCGGAAGATCAAAGATAAAATCCATAGCAATACTTTCCCATGGTTTATCTGGAATAGGTAGTGGTTGCAATAACCCTGGTGCCTTTTGCTTGTCAAACTTGACCTTCTGGCATATTAGGCATTCTCGCACAAAGGCATCCACATCTCTTCTCAATGTAGGCCAGTAGAAGAATGTCTCAACAGCTTTAACTGTAGCATCGATACCACTATGCCCTGCATACGGTGGGACATAACTCTCTTCCATAACTTTGCATCGCAATGGCTTTGTGACACACAATCTGCCATGCATCATCATGAACCCATCTTTGAGAAGATAGTGTTCATGACGTTGTCCATCCATTAGCTGCTCGAAGACCCTTGCAAAATCTTCATCATTTGCATATTGTTCCCTCATATCATCAAGCTCATGATTATAAGGAATTGACACAGCTGAAATTTGTGGCTTCCTTGACAAGGCATCAGCCACAACGTTCTTCTTGCCTTCCACATGCACAATCTGAAAATGGAACATGGACAACATATTTGCCCATCGCATATGCTTCTCAGATAACTTTGCTTGTGTCAAGAAGTATCGCAAGGTTTGATGATCCGTTTGGACAACGAAATCTGCACCTAGCAGTCATCTTTTCCTTTAAGAGATTAAAAGCTGAAATCTCTTTCTGTGTCCATCTAAAGGTGACTGCCTTCTTTTGAATAGCATGTAAAGGTGAAGCAATCTCAGCGAAATTTCGGATAAACCTTCTGTAATAGGAGCATAGTCCCAAGAAGCTTCGGACATCGTGCACCGTCTTCAAATCTGGCCATGACTTGATCGCTTCAACTTTAGCAGGATCCATTCTGACACCATCCTTTGAAACAATGTGTCCCAAAAAGTGAATCTCTTCCAGAAAAAATTCACTTTTCTTTGCATTGGTGAGCAACCTATGGCTGCGTAGCTCTTTGAACACAATGGCCAAGTGATGCCTATGCTCCTCTTCATTCTTTGAGTAGACTGTCATGTCGTCAACGAATGTACCAACAAACTGCTGGTATGGACGGAAAATTCTGTCCATCATCCTATTGAACGTAGCAGGAGCATTTGTGAGACCAAAGGGCATCACTAAAAATTCGTAAAGGCCAAACGTCGTTCTAAAAGCATTCTTGTGCACATCCTCTGATCTAAGGCGGATCTGATGGTACCCACTCTTTAGATCTATCCTGCTAAACATAGCTGTTCCTTCTAATTTGGCTAGAATATCATCAATTCTAGGTATAGGGAACCTATTCTTGATGTATTCTTGTTCAGTGCACGGTAGTCGATGCACATACGCCATGAGCCATCCTTTTTCTGCACCAACAATACTGGAGAACAGAATGGAGATGACCTGGGCTGAATCAGCCCCTTTCTAACAGCTCCTGTACTTGGCTCATTATCTCTTTCTGCTGAGCCGCACTTGTCACGTGACACATCCCAACCCTATGTGTCCGTGGACAAGCTACACCACAGCAGGATTCAGTCAGCCAAGTCAAGTCTAGATTAGCAGTGATTTGGCACTTTTGTGAGTCTATTCGTAGACCGTGCATGCCCAGTCACTTAGCATAGATGCCTATCCTCCGGTTGCACACAGTATGATCATCGGAATTCCCATCAGAATCCATTAGCATCAGTTAGGGGAATTTTCCAGTGCATTTAGCCTATTTTCCTATTTATTGGTATTTTCACTTATTATTTTTAAGTGACTTTCCAACAAAAGTAGGTAGGGCAATTTTGCTAAGTTAATATATAAGCAAACCCAAGTTAGCACTAAATGGCAGAAGAGGCAGCAAGAGCTTCCCGCTCAACAGGCAACTTCTCAGCAGTACCCCCCCCAAAACCCCCCGGCGTTTTTGGACCTCCTCCTTCGCAGGGATTCCCAGCAGAACCATCGCCTTGAAGCTTTCCTCTTCTGGCGATAATCCCCTTGCCGATCAGCCCCATCCTCGGTGTTTTCCCGCGACCAAACCACCTCAGCCTTAGCGTTTTTGTGCCTCTACAGCACCAGCGTTTTTGGCAAGAAAGAGGACAGCCTAGCGTTAGTAAATTCCAGCCACATAGCACCAGATCTGCAGCGTTTCCCAACCAGTAGAACCTCAGCCTATTCAGCGTTTTCATCAGCAGTCACTAACGCTAGGGAAGGACAGCAAAACCTCAGCAGATTTGCTAGCGTTTTTTGCAGCAGGACAGCGTTTTTGTTTTCAGCCTTCATCTACAACAGGTACACTGCAAATTCAGCCTTAGACACAGTAGCCGAACCCCCCAAGTTGGTTGCCGATGTTCCCCCATTTTCAGCCATAAAAACGCAGCCAAAACAGTCATTTTCAGCCACCGAAACAGGCCCGAAATTCAGCGATTAGAAGATCTCAGATTTCAACCATCGTCGTCGTCGTCTTCGTCATCATCGTCATCGTCGTCGTCGTCACCGTCGTCGTCATCGGCATAGACCAAGTTGCATAGTCCATTGCATACGCATTGTACACCTTTGTGCAATCAAAGAATAGACCACTCTCGCCAACGAGAGTGGGGCCTTCGGAGGAGGGTTTTACAAACTCTCGGGTGTCGTATCTCTTCTCTTTCCTTCTCTCAGTCTCATTCACTTGTACGCACAATCCACTCACTTTGTTCATGATCATAGCACTCTCCACAAGACGGAAAGCTCTCTCTTTCCCTAAGAACTAAAAGGAACCTTGAGCAGTAAAGATCACTAATCTTGAGAAAATACAACATTCATTCCGCTGCACCTAACAGCACTAACCCTGTACGGAGGCCTATTTGGTGGCTACTGCCTGGCACCAAATCTATCGCATGGTCCTCGGGTCTCTCTGGCGGTAATTGAGACGGTAATGAATCAGAAAAACAGTCACTATACTGTTGTAAAAACATTGACCTTTCTTTATCTAACACAAATAAATTTGATTCATCACAATATGACACTTCACGTGCAAAAATCAAGTACGCAGAAAGATGCTTTTTCATTACAGAAGTAATAGCAGAAGCTGATACAGTGGGAATAGACTCCCCTTTAAGCTTTAAATCCAGAATGTGAGTCTTTCCTCTGCTCTGTACAGTGATCTTTTTGTTGTAGGCATCCATGATTCCCTGTACACGATACAACCAAGGAATGCCTAGCAACACATCACATCCATCCAGTGGCATGATGTAAAATTCTTCAGCATCTACATAGAACTGGATATGTAGGCGCAACTTTCCAATGATGGGTGTCACAGCCTCTATATGGCCAGGACATGTCAAACCTGCCTCTGTAGTATACCCCATCTCTTCAGGTCTGATTCCCAATTTTGAAGCCAATTTTGGGGAAATGAAGTTGGCTTTGGCACCTGGATCAAAGAAGATAAGCACTCTTTGATCCCTGACCTTTCCCCATGCTCTGCAAAGCTCACTTGCATCTGAATTTGGCTTGTCGCCCACCATATCTGACACTAGACCAGCCATGGGCCTCTTTCCTTTCCTGTCCTCCTTCTCTTCAGAATCAGTTGGCCTTTTCTTTTGAGGACAATTATGAGCAATGTAGCCAGGCTGCTCACAGATAAAGCATTTGTTCTCTGCCCTCAAGACCTTCTTTTGCTCTTCCGACTTGCGAGGAAAAGGTCTTTTCCATTTCTTTGTTGGTCCCTTTTCTGATTCAGCCGTAGCTTTGCCTTTCCCTGCTTTGGCTGGCTCCTGAGTCGCTCTAGGAACCTCATTGAGAACGTACTTCTTCGCTGAATTTTTCTTGGCTGATCCTTCCTTGACGCCAGTATTAAATTCACAATCTTCTCCCTTGAGCAAACCATTGCCAGTGTTTGCTACCTCGATGAGCTGCGTCAAAGTAGTGATTTTGGTCTTCGTGTAGTACTTATCTCAATCCTTTGGGTAGGCCACAACAGTATTTTTCAATCTGTTCTGCCAATGGCACAAACCTATAGGAAGTTACTGGAAGTAGAGCTTTCCAAAACTTCCGATTGTAGTCATCCAGATTCTTGCAAGTAGCAGCATTAAGCTGGTGCCATTCTGTCATGACATCTGCTTCAAAGTCATCAGATAGCCATGCTCCTACAAAATCTGCTTGAAGTAAATCCATGTGGACGGAGCTTGCCCTTGAAGCAATAAAGTTGTCCACCATTGTCCCGCATTCCCTGTCAAGAAAGTGGCTGCCTTGCGGACCTTTGAAGCCTCTGTAAAGTTCCCCCCTGCATAGGCCTTGTCAAACTGCTGAAGGAATGAGAGAGCCTTCTTCCTATCATCAAACCCTGTAAAGGTCGTGAATGTCACACCTTTGCCACCTTCTTTGTACGGAGTTGGTCTCTCCAGCGGCGTTAAGTTGTCATATGGAAGTGACTGAAACATGGGAACACTGTTAGGGTTCATCTGTGTTCCTTGACCGCTATTAAGTTGACCTGGAAATGCCATATTTGGATGTTGATTTGTAATTCCAGCCATACCAAAATTTGCTTGTGGCATCCCAAATTGGCCCTGAGCGCTTTGAAACCCTGGTAGCATGCCCGTGACACCATACATGGGGTTAGGCATCATTGTTTGAGCACCCCCGAACACTATTCCTAGCGTGTAAAACTAATTTCCAGGTGCATGACCAGCCATGCTCTGGAATACCGATCCACCTCCAAAATAGCCAAGGTGTACTGAAGGTGGTGGGAAGACTTGTTGCATAGCCTGTAGGTTGCTTCTCTGCCCATTAGAACCAACTATAGGCTGCTGAAAGGTGGTTGGCTGAACTGGTACAGCTTGAAAGACTGGCATTTCAACCACCTGTTCTTGCACCTTAGGCACAAGTTGTGGAGACTGCATGTTCTCCGTCAAGTGTACAGCTGTTTCCATTGACTCTACAGTATGAATCACTTGTGCTTGAACCTTAACAGGCTTTTGAATATGATCCAGTGACCCAACTTGCTAAGACAGAAGAGGAGCTTGCAGAAAGGCTAAAAACCTCGGGTTCTGCATTACTAGTGTGAACATAGCCCCAGCAGTAGCCAACTGGGTCTTGAATATATCATCATCCGTCTGTGGTGGTCTTGAAGACTCGCCCACTTCATGTGTCTGTTGACCCTGCGAAGAGAAAACCTCTTCAGTCACATCATCTGGTCTGTCAGCCATAATTGCAATTTCCTGTGTCTGGTCTATGATCCCCTGTGTCTTCAAGCCCAAACTGACCAAGGCTCACTTCTATAGGAAAAAGTGATTTAATCCCGACAATGGAACCATGAAACCGGCCTGTTTAATCCAAAAAGGGCGGTAGACCTTAGACTTAAACCTTATTTGCTTTCACCCATTTAATTGCCACCCACTTTACCTATACTTTCAAGACACAACAAAGGGGAAAGGGATACAAGTTGCTAGATTGCACCTGTATGAGAAGACCGGCACCAGACAGGCCCCTAAATTAGGCGCCCCTTTCGGTATTTCTTTATTCTTTAGCAGAGGGAATAAAAGCTGTGGTTCCCTACAAGCTGCCCCGCACAACCTTGGCTGAATTTCAACTGTTTTGGCCCGATTTCGGCAGCATAACTGTACTAGGACCCTCACAATCAGTATTCCCACGCATTGGATGACTTTCTCGATGCATACGGACACTTTGCAAAACCTGGCGAGAATCTACAGCACGCTGAATTCTCTGTTTTCTGCCCCGAAAATGCGCCTGATCACCTGTACAACGGTCCCCTTGCGTCTCCGAACCTCCTGGGGGTATTAGGGTCCGTTTAGGGCCAAAACCCTAAACCTGCAAAAATACACAGCAGGCTGTAATTCACTGTTGTGGGCTCCGTTTTGCGTGCCGGTCGCATCCGTAGCAAGTCCTCGAGCTCCCGCACCTGTAGGGCTACTTGCCCTTTGAATCGGACGAGATTTCGCACGTGAAACCTCGCCGAATCACCTGTACCTGCGGGGGATTAGCCGCTAGCTAATCCAGTACCTGTGCAAGAGGCTCTTGCCTCGGCCATCGCGCATGAACCCACATAACTGTACATTGGTCAAATGAAAAGCCCCCTAGTGGGGCATAACATACTACTCGTAGGGGAGAGAGAGGGCAGTGTGTAGCGTGCAGGGCATCACGCTTGGCACCGCACTGTACATAAGAGGGAAAGGAAGCACTCCATAGCTCTCAACCTGTGAGACAGAATGCAAGTAAAGGCCTCTCCCAGCTTAAAATTTAGCACCCTTTCTTCTTGAAGAGGCAAGTGCACAGAAATGTGCCACTTGGCGCATTTACAAGCATTTTCCCGTTTCGGGTTCGCCGCTTAAAAATATCTTGACCGGTTGCCTAGTCACGGCAGAGTAATAAAATGTTCCCCTTGTCATTCCGGAGGTAATGACGCGAACACATTTTCAGGTCCCAAAATAGCAGTTCCCTAAATTTTAGGAGATGCTGCCATTGTATCTTTCTAGGTCATCTGACCCTCTTTGTACACTGCAGCCACACCCAAAACTGAAATGTAGCTTCTGTAGCAAAGGATTCCACTCTGGCTAGTCAATGACTCCACTTTGGCTAACCATAGTCCTTGTCCAACCTTAGTGCTCTCTTGCCCTCAGGCCTGGACTCCCTCTGAACAGTTCCACACTAGCTATGCAATGCAGGGCAGTTAGATTTCCCGAGGGGTGTTTCCAAAAAGTGAAAATGAATAAATAATAAGAAAGAAATCAACAAAAAGGATAGATAGTAGTCACACGCTGGTGACACATGCCAAGTAGGAGACATGGAATGTGAATTCTTTGAATGCAAACATTTCATCTTTTCATGAGTAATCCGCATACATCCGTGCTCATTCATGAGTGAATCGTGTTTATCATACAATACGGCATGCCTAGGAAAAGGGATTACGTAAGGACGGTGACTAAAATACAGGAAATCATCACGAATGAAATACTCGAACAATGCGTGTTGACTAATCATGCGCACATATAATACTTCCTGTGGGGGTTCTTGGGACCTCGACTCAAGAGCCAAGATCGGTTCTTCGTGATTGATCGAATCTGCAATGAGGTTAGCTTCACTACACAAAGTATCAACTAAACCATCATCCTTGTGAACAATCACATCATTATCATGCAAATCATCATGTTTGTGAATAATCACATCATTATCATGCAAATCATGTGTGTCGTGCTTTGGAGAAGACAAGATTGAGAGAGTCTCCTTCTCTTGATTCTTTTCAATCTTCGCCTGCACATTAGAAATAAGAGATGAAAAATGAACAACTTCTTCTCCACGAATGACAATGGGAGAGTCACTTTTGGCATTGAAAGTGAACGTATTTTCCGCCCAATCAATGAGAGGGTTATGTTCATGAAACCATCGAATGTCCAAAAGCATATCACATCCTGAAAGAGGAGAGACTACAAATTTTCTGCGGAAGGACGCTTGTTGAACAGTAAACAAAACATCAAGGCACTCTTGCGTGATGAGAGAGTCCATACCGGGAGCGAAGCCCGACACCTCGAAAGGAGATGTCTTGCTAACCTCCAAGCGGGCTCTTTCGACAAGAGAGTCACTAATCACATCATGCATACTGCCTGGGTTAAACAATATGACAAAACACTGACCCTTCACATGAACATAACACTTAATGAGAGACTCATCGATGGGAGGATCATGAGAAACTTGGGTCACACTCGTGTTCTTATTTATTGCATTGACAGAGGATGTGGGTTCTTTAGATTTATTAGAGTCAAGCTTAGGACATGTTCTTTTTATGTGACCCTTGATGTGACAATAATAACATCGACCTTCCTTAGAATAAATGCTTTGTTCTTTCGACGTAATGTATCCTCCTAAAATTCCTTGTTCTGCCTTTTCATTTGGAGTGAGCTTAAGCTTAGCAATTGTGTTTGCTTTACCCTTAAGTTCATTTGGAGAGTTCTTTTCTGAGAGACTAGAGGAAGATTGGTTAGAAGATTTACCATCTTACCGTTCTGAGGGTTCTGAGTCTGAGTGGGAGAAGTCTTGTTCTCCTTCGGCTTTCCCTTATTGTGCTTCATCTGTGCGAGAGCAATCGCTACCGCCTTGTTGAGATCTACGGGGTCGAGGACTTCGACATCAAACCTGATATAGTCGTCCAACCCGAAAATGAAGCCTCCTTGCACTCATCATCCGATTTGCGTAATTGGGTACCGAGCTGCAAAACGCGATTAGAGAAAGACATAACTGGCAAACCATTTTGCTTGAGACTGCACCAATCGCCTTTCAACCGTGCTAAGTACTGTGGTGGCATAAACCGCGCCTTGAGCTTGTCTTGGAAGTCGGCCCAATTGAAGGAAAGGGGAGGGTATCCGTCGGCTTCCTCTAGGTGCACGGCCAAATGTGCCTCTTGCCATGCGTGGTACCAATTGATGGCATCACCGGCAAGATACATGGCTGCCGTCAAAACATTGCTATTCCCCGTCTTCTTAGTTGTCGCAAAATAAGCATTAAATTGATGCAACCAAGAATGAATAATACTAGCATCCATCTTACCCTCATACTTACTGAACGTGATCTTCTCTGTGACAGGGTTGTTGGAGTTCGAGTCTCTGCTACTTGATGAACCACCAACATCTTTAGTCGGCTCAGGTTTCGAGGTGAGTACCTGTAGGACCAACTCTTGCATGCATTGGTCTCTCTGCGCCTCACGCTCTAACTCCGAGGCTACCCTTTTTTCTTCGGCCGCCAAGCGCGCTTGCTCGCGCTCACGCTCCAAGTCGGCTTTCTTTTTTTGCGTTCGCGATCCAATTCTGCTTTTCTTTCTTCGGCCTCCAAGCGTGCTTGCTCGCGCTCACGCTCTAATGCTACCATTCTTTCTTCACATTCTCGATTCAATTCTGCCTTTCTTTCTTCGCGCTCGAGCTCCAAGGCGGCACATTGCGCTTCTTGTCGTATCATCATGTCCATCATCGTCTTGACCAAAGCCTCCATAGGATTTGGTGCAATCCTTGGCGTAGATGGGAAAGGGGGAGGGTCGGAAAAACCTCCTGGTGAGGAAAATTCTTCTTCGCCACCTCCATGCAAAGTATCCATTCCGCTTCGGGTGACAACCATACATTGAAGTCTGGGGTTCTTAAGTTCACGAGGAACTTGGGTTCTTGTGGTTCTTGGTTCTTAAGGTTCTTGAGGGTCTTGAGTCTTGAGATTCTTGAGGTTCTTCTTTAGCTTGCAATCTGTGTTAGAGAAGGATCTTCTCCCGAGCTCTTCTCTTTCCTACGGGCGCACCCCTTGGCAACCTTGCGCTCACACCAAGGTTGCTTTTTCCCACCTCACGTCGATTGGCCGGCCGCTAAGTTCACGGTCCACTCTCAATGAGTGAAAAGAGAAACAAGGGGAGGCTGGACAAGCCCTTCTTTCTTGGGTTTCCTGTCACTCTTCAAAAACACGATTAGGAATCGACACGCCCAAGTAGACTTAGGTTACGTGCGACCGTAACAAGCAAAAAAAATTATGTGGTTCTTTCCTTTAGTGATACAAAACACTGTCAAAGCTCTGATACCAATGTAAGATGCAGCGGAAGTGAATGTTGAACCCTTTACTCAAGATGAGTGCTCCGAACTGTGCTCAAGGGTTCCTTTTACTTAGGGAAGGGAGAGCCTTCCATTCCTTTAGTGAGAGAGTGCAAATGATCACAAACAAAGCGGTAAACACTGTGAATGAAGGTGCTGAGACTGAGAGATAGAGAGAGAAGAATACGACACCAGAATGTTGTCAAATCCTCCTTCGAAGGCCCCACTCTCTATGGCGAGAGCGGTCTACTATTGATTGCACAAATCTCTACAATGCAAGACTTGCCGACGATGTCGACGACAATGAGGACGGCGACGAGACGGGCTGAAATCTGAAAACGCTGAGGGCTGAAATCTACAAATCTTGTATTTGCTGAATTCTGACTCTATGTCGGTGTCGACGGCGGTGACGACGATGCGACGACAACGCGCTGAAAACGCAGATGCTGAAATCTGCGAATGGCAGGTTGAATCTACAAACGCTGGTTTATCTGACCGTGCGGCGAGAATCTGTTGCGGGAAGGTGAGATCTACGAGGTTTGGAGGCTGTTCTGCGGTGTCTATATGCTGAAAACTGAAAACGTTGAAGCTAGGGTTGAATCTGTCGCGGGAATCTACAAAACGCTAGGCTGACTTGCTGTTCCAAAAACGCTAGGCTGATCTACTGTCCTACTGCAAAGCACTAGGAAAACTGCTGTGATTTGCTATCGCCAAGCTGATCTGCAACTGCAAAACGCTAAGGCTGATCTGCATCTAAAGAAAAACGCTGGTCTTTTTGGTGACTGAAAACGCTAGGTAGCCTGTTGGGGAGTCTTACTGAGAAGGTGCTCTGTTGGACACTTGGTCCCTGCTGCCTCTTCTACCAAAAAACACTAGCGCTAGCTTTTCTTATATACCTGCTTGGTCAAATTGCCCTACCCAGTTTGCAAACAAAGTCACTTATTAATAATAAGTGAAAAATGGCTAAAATAGGAAAAATAGATCTATGCACTGTAAAAATGCTCCTGATGGATTCTGATAGTAATCTGATGACCATGTTGTGTGCAACCAGAGAATATGCATCTACTCTAAGTACCTAGACATGCACGGTCTGCGAACAGACTCACAAAAGTGCCAGAACACTTCCTAAGCTACGCTAACTGAACCCTGTCATGAAGTAGCTTGTCCACACACAGATAGGGTTAGATGTACACGTGACGTATCATCTCCATCGTGGACTTTACCAAAGCCCCCATAGAATTTGGTGCAATCTATGGCATGCATGGAGACAAAGGAGGATTCGATGGTCCTCATGGTGTAGGGACATCTTCTCTAACTTCAGACTCATCATCTTCACGCAAAGTATTCATTCCGCTTCAGGTGATGACCATGCATTGAATATTGGGGTACTTGGGTACTTAGGGTATCGAGGATACTTGGGGTTCTTGGTACTTGGTACTTGTTATTGCTTGCAAACTGCGTCTAAGAAGGCTTCTCTTACCCAAGTACAACTCCTTCCTGAGGGTGCACCCCTTGGCGGCCTTGCGCTTGCTTTTTCCCACCTCACGTCGATTGGCTTGCTGCAATGTGCAAGGTCCGCTCTCAATGAGTGGAAAAGAGGAACAAGGGGCGGCTGGACAAGCCCTTCTTTTTTGGGTTACATGTCACTCTTCAAAAACACAGATTAGAGAGATCAACACGCCCGAGTGGTCTTGGGTTACTTACAGTCTTCAACAAGCAAAAAATTAATAAAAATTGTGTGGCTCTTTATGGCTTAGTGGCTCTTAAGACAGAGCAATGAAGACGGCAGCCCGTCCGATACGCGATGGACTAATGGTAGGAGTGGCTAATAAGTTTAGGGCAAGGACACTCAGATGATATCGAACACTACCAAAGAGCTATGATACCAACGTAATGTGCAGCGCAAGTGATTTATGGTAAATGCTCAAGATGAGCGAGCCCTTCTTTTTTGGGTTACATGTCACTCTTCAAAAACACAGATTAGAGAGATCAACACGCCCGAGTGGTCTTGGGCTACTTACAGTCTTCAAAAAGCAAAAAATTAATAAAAATTGTGTGGCTCTTTATGGCTTAGTGGCTCTTAAGACAGAGCGATGAAGACGGCAGCCCGTCCGATACGTGATGGACTAATGGTAGGAGTGGCTAATAAGTTTAGGGCAAGGACACTCAGATGATATCGAACACTACCAAAGAGCTATGATACCAATGTAATGTGCAGCGGAAGTGATTTATGGTAAATGCTCAGGATGAGTGCTCAGTGCGTACTCAAGGTTCCTTTTACTGCATGAGAGTTCCTTTTACTTCATGTGAGAGATGTACAATAGACTAGAGACAGAAGAGACTATCGCTAGAGAAGCATTTGCTTTAGATTGCACAAATGCTCATACAATGGTCCTAGATGTTGAGATGCTAACAGGATCTTGTGGTAGATGCTTGGATCTGCGAGGCTAAAGGCTGAAAACTGAAAACGCTAGGATTGATCTTGCTTGGATCTACGATTTGACAACGAGGCCATGGCTGAAAACTAGAAAACACTGCTTTAAGGCTGAACTTACTAACGCTAGGGCTGATTCTGTGCTGCGGGCTGATCTGCTACTGTAGGGCTGGTCCGGTGAAAAACGCTGGCTGGCTGATCATGCTGATGAAAACGCCAAGGTGCTGATGAAGAAAACGCTAGCATGTTGAGGTGCTACAAACACTTGGTGCTTGTATTGAGGGTACTAACTTGCATTGAAGCCCCGCAAAGGCAAACCCTACCATCACACGAGAGACTAGAAGGATACACTGATGAGTGCGCGGCGGTGTGTGCGAGTGAAAGAGCACGCGAGGAAGTGCAGTGTGTGTGCAAAGAGGGGAGGCGAAGGCCAACAGGAGAGGAAGCGCTAGCAAAAGAGAGAGGGCTCACGTTTTTGGGGAAAACTCAATAAGTGAGTTTTGGATTTTCCCACTTTTATTATAAGTGACTTTTAAAAAATGTGTCCAGGTTCAATATGAACCTGGACAAAGTATAAAAATATACAAAAAGGGGTTATTTAGGCCTTTAACTCAACAACCTCCCACTTAAAGGCATAAATGGCGCCTTTAAGCTACGTGACTCCCACCGTCTCTATGCATAGATGATGTTGTGCTTTGGGTAAGCACTTAGTGAGAGCATCGGCTGGATTTTGTGATGTATGGACCTTAACCACTGTAATAAGGCCATCCTCAAGCACTTCTCGTATGAAGTGATACCGCACATCAATATGCTTTGTGCGTGCATGAAACATGGCGTTCTTTGCCAGACATATAGCACTATGGCTATCACAACCAAGCATAGGTACCTTGGCAGGCAAGCCAAACTCACTGCATAGGCGTGCTAACCAAATAGCTTCTTTGGAAGCCTCAATGGCTGAAATATATTCAGCCTCTGTAGTAGACAATGCAACAATCTTTTGCAATCTAGAACACCATGAAACAGCACCTCCCGCAAAAGTAAATACATAGCCACTTGTGGATTTCCGTGTATCCACATCACCAGCCATATCAGAGTCACAAAATCCCTTCAACTCCATTGGTCCTTTACCATAGCAGAGGCATTTGTTTTTAGTACCTTTCAAGTACCTCATAATGAACTTCACTGCATCCCAATGCAACCTGCCTGGATTAGCCATAAACCGGCTCACAACTCCCACTGCATAGGCTATGTCAGGCCTAGTAGCAACCATAGCATACATAAGTGAACCACAAGCTGAAGCATAAGGCACACTTTGCATGTCATTGGCTTCTTCCTTTGACTTGGGACAATCATCCTTGGAGATTTTAACATATGGCTGTAATGGCACACCAAGAGGCTTTGCTTTAGCCATGTTAAATCTGTCCAGCACCTTTTCAATGTACTTTTCTTGCGACAAATACAATAGGCGCTTGTCTCTTTGCCGTGTAACACGCACTCCAAGTATATGTTCAGCTGCCCCAAGGTCTTTCATTGAAAACGCAGATTTCAGCTGCCCTTTAAGAGCATCTACAGTGCTTCTTTTCTTTGCAGCTATCAACATATCGTCTACATAGAGCACAAGAATGATCGGACTGCCATCCTCATCACGTTTGGTATACAAACAATGGTCTGCATGGCTTCTTTTGTAACCATGTTTAAGCATGAAGCGATCAAACTTCTTGTACCACTATCTACATGATTGTTTCAGCCCATACAAGCTTCTATTGAGCATACATACCAAATGTTCCTTGCCAGGAACAACAAAACCCTCGGGTTACTTCATGTAAAGCTCTTCTTCCACATCACCATGCAAGAAAGCGGTATGTACATCCATTTGGTCCATTTCCAAATCAAGAGCGGCCACAATGGCAAACAATACACGCAACGTGGTCATCTTCACAACAGGAGAGAACACTTCCTGAAAGTCTATGCCCTTGGTTTGAACATATCCCTTTGCCACAAGCCTTGCCTTATACTTGGGTTTTGCATCAACAGTTTTGATTTTATACACCCATTTGTTAGGAATAGCCTTCCTTCCTTTGGGCAATTCAACCAAATCCCAAGTATGATTAGCATGCAAAGCTTTAATCTCTTCCTGCATAGCAAGCTCCCACTTGTCATTGTGCTCACATGTCTTTGCCTCTTTATACGTAAGAGGCTCTCCCTCATCTGTCAACATAATGTAATGCAAAGAGGGGTCATATCGACTCACAGGCCGTCTTTGACGAGTAGACCGCCTCACCCAATGATCCACATTATCCGGCAATGGGTTTACATCAGGTGGCACTACAACATCATCAACAATGGGCTGCTGTACATCATTTTCAACACCATTTTCAGTATTGTTTCTTGGCTGCAAATGCCTTTCAGGAGCCTCAATTTACTGTCCAACATCATCTGGCTCAAACACCACTGGATCATCTACATTTTCAGCCATTTGTGGTGCATCTTGAGGGTCAAAAATAGGCCTAACAGATGGCTGGTCATGCTGAAATTTCACCCTTTTATGGTCATGCATTGAGGCACAATTGTTTTGAAGCAGCCTTGCCTCATTAAAAACAACATCCCGGCTGCGTACAATCCTTTTGAGCTGAGGTAACCAAATCCTGTAGCCCATTTCGCCTTCTTCACCATATCCCATGAAGAGGCCTTTAATGGACTTCGCATCTAGTTTACTCCTCAACTCAGGCCTAACATGCACAAAAGCTTCGCAACCAAAAATGCGTAAGTGATCATATGAAGCAAGCTTGCCAGACCAAACCTCTTCAGGGATGTCACCTTTCAAAGACATGTGAGGGGATTGATTGCATATATGCACTGCAGTGTTCAAAGCTTCTCCCCAAAATCCATGAGAGAGATTAGATGTGGACAACATGCATCTCACCCTCTCACAAAGTGTCCTATTGAATCTTTCAGCCACACCATTAGAAGAGGGGCTGTATGGCACAGTAAGCTCCCTCTTAATGCCCAAATTTTCACAAAACTTGTTAAATTCAGCACTTGTGTACTCCCCCCCATTGTCTGTATGCAAGCATTTTAGCTTTCTACCTGTTTGGGTGGTCACAAATGCATGAAATCTCTTTCATCCTTAGACTTAAGCAAATAAACCCAAATTTTCCTAGAATGATCATCAACAAAGGAGACAAAATAACATGCACCTCCCATAGACTTAGCAGGCATGCTACATACATCAGAATGTACAAGATCAAGCACACAAGATTTAAGAGAAACACCAGAGTAATAAGAACGCTTTACTTGCTTGCCATATTGACATTCATTACAAAAGTCGAGCTTTGTGCCTTTAGCATCGAGCTTGTTCAAAGTACAAAGCTTAGAAAGGCCCTTTTGGCTCATATGGCCAAGCCTCTTGTGCCACAACTCCATGTGAGAGTTAATTTTAGCCAATGCAATAAACTTGCCCAACACGGCCTTTCCATGCATGCAGTAAAGTGTCCCTTTCTTTGTGCCCTTCACAATCAGCCTTGAGCCTTTAGTCATTTTCCATGACCCTCTCTCAAACAAGATGCTGTAACCATGCATATCCATCTGACCACCAGAAAGCAGACTCTTCTTGATTCCCGGCACATATCGAACATCATGCAAGACAAGCTCATTTGTGTCATCTATGGAGAGATGCACAATGCCAATACCCTCAATGGAACATGCATGATTGTTTCCAAGGTATACATGGCCACGCTTGCCCGCATCAAAAGTAGAGAAACACTCCTTGATAGGAGTCACATGAAATGAAGCACCGGAATCAACAATCCAAGTCTGGGACAATGCATCATTGACAGTCAACAAAGCATCAATAAGATCACTCTTGGTGATTTGCATGTCCTATGAATGAACATTTAGAGGCATCAAAGTCATAAGCATCATCATCTGACAAAGTGGCACACAAAATGTCCTCTACATCTGACAGCTCCTCAATCACGACACTAGAAGCCACATTGACCTTCTCTTTGTCCTTTGAGCTATCCTGTGCATCTGCCTTGACTTCCTTCTTCTCTTTCTTTTTGTCTCCACCATTCTTTTTCCTTTCTAACTCAGCTTTATAGTACCTGCAATCGGGTTTCTTGTGACCTTTCCTGCCACATTGATAGCAAGTCACATCACCCTTGCCTTTGCTTGCATTTCCCCTTTCTTTACTCTTACTCTTACTCCTTTGTGCATAAGCATTCTTCTTTTCTGTCTTGCCTCTAACCATGTTGGCAGAGCTGCCTCCCTCTCCACTTGCTTTCCTCCTGATTTCCTCATTCAAGATAGAACCCCTAACACCATCAAAGGTCAAATTGGGGTTATTCGACAACGAAACCACCAAAGTTTCCCATGACTCAGGTAAGGTCATAAGCAAGAAGATAGCTTTCAGCTTATCATCAAAAGGGGGCAAGCCAGAATCTTGTAACTGCGACAAAGTACCTGTGAATAATGACAAGTGCTCTGCCGCGCTCTTGGACTCATCTAGTTGCATGCCAACAAGTTTTCGCATCAAGTGCACCTGGTTGACAAGCGTTGTATTTTCATACATTCCCTTCAACTTCTCCCACACATCAAAAGCAGTCGTGAGACCTTTCACATCAATGACGGTCTCATCGGTCATGGCCATTTTAATGTATGTAACGGCCTTCCTGTTCATGCTAACCCATACTTCACCCGTCATATTCTATGGCTTCACCTGTTTAAGTGCCCCTTCGCAATCCTTAAGAAATAGGATTCCTTGAATCCTGTCTTTCCAAAGATCAAAACCTGTACCATCTCGAAGAGGTTCTTCACATCCGAAGAAGATGAGGCCATAGTTGCACGAAATAAGAGGGATAATACGCTGAATTTTTGGGCAAAATGCGCAAAAATGGGAGTATAGCCTCACAGAGATGTGCACTACAGCTCCAAATGGTCACAAGAGCAATTTGGGGCAAAATAGATCGATTTGGGCACAAAATTCAATTTTTGAAATTTATGCGCAGGAAATTTCAGCGAGCAAATTTGTGCTCGAAAACAACAAATTTAGTTGTTTTTAACCTCAGAAGACATACATAAGGCTAATACACAGCCTTTAGAAGCATGTAAGCGCAAAAGCCCCAATTTGTAACATCAAAATTGCATGAAATTGAGCCACAGATGGTCATACATCGACAAAATTTGTCAAATGTGCGTGGATTGCATCTATTTGCACTTTCCCCAATGTAATCGCACCATAAAAAAAACACTTGCAAAAACCCGCGTAAATCTGAAATTTGCTTAAAACACCTGTTTTAGGGCTTGTTTTTTGACAAATTCAGGGTTTTCGGGTAGCGGGGACTTAGCAAAAGTATTCCCACGCCTTAATACATCATTGCAAAACCTGTATTTTGCTGTCATAACCTGTAATTTCCTGTTTTTAACCTAATTTCAACCTGTTTTAGGTCAATTTTGGTTACCGGGAGCTCTCTAGTGTCCGGGGACGAGTCCTTTGGCGACGAAATTGCAAAATCTCGCGTGAAAGTTGACCTTCTTGGCTGAAATTTAGCGTTTGCAGGTTTAGGAGCAAACCCTAATCAAGCTCTGATACTAGTTGATGAGCGCGCGGCGGTGTGTGCAACTGAAAGAGCACGCGAGGAAGTGCAGTGTGTGTGCAGAGAGGGAAGGCGAAGGCCAGCAAGAGAGGAAGCGCTAGCAGAAGAGAGGGCTCACGTTTTTGAGGAAAACTCAATAAGTGAGTTTTTGGTTTTCCCACTTTTATTATAAGTGACCTTTAAAAATGTGTCCAATACTGAACCTGGACAAAGTATAAAAATATACAAAAAGGGGTTATTTAAGCCTTTAACCCAACATACACTACCAGAATGGGATCCCCCCCCCCCCTTTCCCTATACGGGAACATAACAGTAATGCCCGACCCACATCTCAGTAACCTTTGTCAAATAAATGGGAATACGAAGGATCAAGAACATGAAAATAGGGCACCCAAGCACACCAAACAAAATCTAGGAAAACTCCCCCATGACGCCTAGACTCTAGAAAAGCCTCACAAGGTCGGGCACAGCCAAAAAGAAGCCCTCGCTCACGAGATCATGGCGGGAAAACCAAATAGATGACCTCCAAACCTCTGGCATGTATGCACCACATAATATAGAAAGAATAAGCACAATATCAACTATCTTGAATGATACATACTCTAGTGCAATTGCTCGTGCTCCTTACGAGGCCCCTTTTGGTCGACCTTTTCAATCTCACTATACTACGTCGATCATAGTTACCCGAAACGGGGAATGGCAACGGGGAACGGAGATCTAAAAATAGTCATTCCTTGTAACTATGATGTTGATTGCTTAATGCTAATCTTATTAGTCAAACCTATGCGGAGGTTCTTGAGAGTGTTAAGGTTCATCAGCTTATCAAAGCTCAAGAGTCATATTCTAGGCATGCTATATTCTCTGGGTCGATTGCCACGTCGACAACTGCCATGTCACTACCACATCAGCCAACACCTTCCTTGAGTGCCAATGCACTAGTACTTAACTACCTATCACGTGTTGCCACTCCATTACATAGATTCATGCACGGACACCGTTTTAAAAATCTCCTCTCGTACTCAAAGATTCAGTCTCAAAAAAGTATTAGATGTCGTCCTCATGACATAGCTAAGCCTGCACATGTTTTCCGCTTGTACTAAGCAAAGGTTGCATGACCATGAGTGAGAATCCCTACAGAAGCAGACAACAGCTATGAGTGTAACTCATCCCACCATGTCCAAATTGGAGCTGGCAGTTCCTCTCACCTTGTTATGGCTACTAGCAGCATGGGAAGAGGACCCCACAATGAAGGATCATGGGGGAGGGAAATGGTGAGGGGGAGAGAGAGAGAGAGAGAGAGAGAGAGAGAGAGATGGAGGAGAGGGATTGACTCTTGAAAGATAAGAGAGGAGAGCATGGAGGAAAATAGGAAGGGATTGAGTGATAAAAATGGACGGGGAGAAGGAATCTTGAGAGATATAGAGGAGAAGTATAGAATTTAAGGAAGGGGAGAGAGAGAGAGAGAGAGAGAGAGAGAGAGAGAGAGAGAGAGTTGAGACTAAATAGGATGGAAGGCTCAATGCTTAGGGCTAAGCCTAAGATGTGATGGACCTTGGAAGCTTAACTCTTCAGCCTTGAGCACAAGCTTGGGAAGAAAAAAATCGGAGCATTGTATAGGGCTCAATCAGGCTTGTGGAGGAAAGAACAGCCCAAACACTCAAAACAGCTAAAATGGTCCAAAAAGTCTTAACCAAAACAGCCCTTGACCGATATAGATATATAGATATATATATATATATATATATATATATATATATATATATATATATATATATATATATAATGGTCCAAAAAGTCTTAACCAAAACAGCCCTTGACCGAGATATATATATAAGAGAGAGAGAGAGAGAGAGAGTTGAGACTAGATAGGATGGAAGGCTCAATGCTTAGGGCTAAGGCCTAAGATGTGATGGACCTTGGAAGCTTAAATCTTCAGCCTTAAGCACAACCTTGGGAAGAAAAAAATTGGAGCATTGTATAGGGCTCAATCAGGCTTGTGGAGGAAAGGACAGCCCAAACGCTCAAAACAGCTAAAATGGTCCAAAAAGTCTTTAACAAAAACAGCCCTTGACCGTTCGAACGGCTTAACAAGGTCAAAAACGGCCTTCCAAATGGTCAAAAAACGCAAAAAACACTGGAATAACTTCACAAGTTTTTCATTGGGGCGCGGGCTGTTCTGGCATCCCAGCCCCTCATTTTGGCGTTCTGGTGTAACTATGTCAGATATACCAAGTCTATGTATGTAATACATAGTTGAGGATCGACTATCCGCGACAACCTACGAAGGGTCTACTCTCGAGATGGCCAAGAGTAAACAACAAGTCGAGGAGATCTTACGGAATGCCAAGAGAGAGTTGCTATTGGACACCACATATGTCTAGCAACTTCCTAGAGGGAGGGAGGTTAGCTCACGGCTGTCTCACAACCATCAATGTACCACATCCTACAACTCTCCACATCCCTAGGCTGAGCATAGACATGCTTCCCTTCGACCGGCTAGTCTCTCCCAAGTTGACCCGCCGCCAACTTGGGAACGCGGTCAAATTAAAGCAGTGGATGAGCATAAGATCCTGCTACTCCATGATAGGTTGTATATTGGCGTTTTCCGGCCATTTGACCTTCAGTCCACATGAACTCTCTCTCTCTCTCTCTCTCTCTCTCTCTCTCTCTCTCTCTGGGATAGTTTCCTACGACGTTAAAATTCTCTTCTTCTTCTTCTCTCTCTGCGAACATTTGCACTTACAGGGAATATCGAGGACGCCATAGCGGTCATTGCAGCTCTCATTGCAGTCCTTGGGTTTGGGAGAGGATCCCGGCATTGCCACTGGACTGACCTTGTGGACGATCGTCAAGACATTTTGGCGAACCACCAAGTCTTACCAGTATAAAACAGTCAGGCTTGGTAGAGAACATAACATTGAGGAAGCATGCCAAGAATGCTCACGAATTTCAAAAAGAGTCTCTTAGAGCCTGGTCGCATGAGCTCCCATCCTCTCTTTAGCTGGTTATAGGCTTGGTAGAGAGGTTGGTCAAGTGATCACGTTTGAGCACACAACCTCAAAGAGTGGCAGCAATGTATGTAGCCCAGAGGGTTGCTAAAGACTTTGGTAAAGAGGTTGGTGAAGTGATCACATTTGAGGATTGCACAAGGCATGAGATAATTGTCAAGTATATGATAAATGGAATGCTTTTGAGAGAAGTGCCTAGGGATAGCTAGTTCTCATCATGTGATGTTATCATGCTTCTGAGAGAAGTGTCTTTTGTTGTTACAAACATACCTGCCATCCATCAACGTAGCAAAACAAAAGTAAAATTAACATAGCTTGAGTTTGATTTCAGCATACATCAAAGATATACAAGTCTTGCATTGAACAAAATTTGACAAAAAAAGACATCCTCTGACACTAGAGATGAGCATATTTCAACTCTGACACCGAGGTACAAAAAAGGACAGACGGGGGAAAGTCACATCCCTACGTATTATATAAATGGGTGAGGACAGTGCCACCTCTCAGACATACTTGCATACGGTCGTGTTTCCCGTATATTCTTTGGATTTTCATGATCTTTTTCAATTTTGATCTTTAGGCACAAGCATGCATGCACATAGTGCATGCATACTTTGATCTTTAGGCACAAGCATGCATGCACGTAGTGCATCGACCTCGCATCGATTTGTATATCAAATGATGACATGATGACTAGAGCTACAAACACCAAACGTACAACACAAAAAAAACACTCATTCATAGAAGCCATTGTTGGAGAAACATGTTGTGCTTGTCAGTGCCTTGGTCAATATGTATGCCAAATGTGGCGTGGGTCTCTCACCCCAACTTGCTTGTTTCGGTAGCCAGCTTGATCAGCCCCTCCTCTAAGTTTATAGCACTTTGCATAGCATGTTGACAGGGCAAGCCTACAGAGAGAGACCCTGCACAATTCAAAGAGATGGCCTTGAGACCCTTGCGTTGTAAGAAGGCCAACTACTATGAGAGTCGACTGGCTCTGCCACCACAAGAACCGTCCGAGTCATTGTCCTCGTCTTCATCACTGTAATTAGCCAATCTTGTTGACTTGCACATTGAGGTAGCAGAGGATGTGCTTATAGTACTACTAGTATGGGCTATAGTGTTATTGATGATGACAGCAGTGATATTAGAGGTATTGTTTATTGTTTTTCGATCCTTATCGCTAGCAGCATGGCTTGCGCTCTAATAGTGCACGTAGCTCTTGTAGGCAATTGTAGCAGGAGTATTCTTTGGTTCTATACTTATTGTAGCACGGCATCTGGCATTGATGTTGTCTAATGTTGTCCTCTCCACATGCATAGTGCCTGCTGATTTAGTTGGAGCAGGATATGCCCACCATGGATGTGGCAAGGACACTCTGGTCTATTTTCAGCAAATGTTACATGAAGGCCTCTTTCCAGATGCAATCACACATGCTTGCTCTTCAAGGCCTGCAACATTGTGCAAGGGCTATTGAAAAAACATGTATTGCTTGTGGTGCTTTATTCAACATGTATGGCGAATATGGCCAAAATGTGGTCTCCTGGGGCACATTAATTGCCCAACATGGTTGTGGCAAGCAATCTCTGGGTTGTTTTCAGCAAATGCCAGGTATTGTTACCATATACATGTGGTAGTGATGTGTGTGAACACACTTACGACCGTCGGGGCTTTTTTTCCCTCACTAGGAGGTTTTTTCCCCCGTGCATTGTATATACACCCATCACTCTAGGGTTATCTGATCTTTCCATTGCACATTAAGTAATATACTCTCTATTGTATGCATTGATCTTCCTTCATCTTCTCCAGGTTGTGTGTGTTTTCTTGCAACCCTAATTCTAACAATTGGTATCAGAGCATGTTGCATCCTCCTGGGTTTAGTTGTCAACACACGCCTACTCACTTTCTCCGATTTTTGTGAGCTTTGGCGAGCGTTCACAGGTCAACAAATATTTTTGGTGTATTCGTAGAGCTTAGTCTGCTCAGATTTTTGATTCAGACTCATTTCGACCTTCCTTTTCACTACAAGCAATACTGCATAAGCTATTTTGTCATTTTGTGCAGAGTTTTGTCAGTGCCATTTTCTATATAGCAGGTTCCTTATAGTCTTCTACGGTTTGTGCTATATAGCATGTGTTGTTCTCGCTTTGTTTCTCCTATTTTTGGGCAGTTTTCACATCGGGTGCAGCATTTACCATGAATGACAACAACACATATGTGTTCAAGATGTTTACTATCGAGGATAGATTGGATGGGGACAACTACCCTATGTGGGCTTATATGATGCAACATGTTCTAGTGTCAAAGGGCATTTGGAAGATTGTGCGGGGCATTGATGTATGTCCTGGTTTTGAGGATGTAGGTGATGTTGAGGATGTTGCAGGTTTTGGTGGTAGGATTGCTGCTGCTAGAGCTGTTTTGCCTACGACTGAACGAGCTTGTTGGGATGTAAAAGATGCACAAGCTCATGCATTGATTGCATTGTTTGTGAAGCACACTTTTACTCCTCACATTCATTCACTGAAATCTGCAAAACAGGCTTGGGATTTTCTGGTTGGTCTTTATGCAGGTTGCAATGAGGCAAAAGCATTGCTGCGTAAAGAGCTGGAGTTGAAGATTATGCATGAGGAAGATGATATGGACACTTTCCTTTCTAGTGTCAAGGATATCAATGAGCAACTTATTTCTGCGGGCAAAGTCATTTCTGACAGTTCCCTTGTGCAAACTATTCTTGATACTTTGCCAGATTCTTACCAGACTGATGTTAGTACTTGGAGACTTATGACCCAAGGAAATCCAGAAGTTGTCAAGTTTGACGTATTATGCACATTGTTGTTGCAAGAGTCACTTCCTAGAAAAAAACAAGACTAGACAGCGTGCATATGAGCAAGCCTTTATTAATACATAAAGAAAAGGTGGTAACAACAATGTAGCCAATTCTCATGGTTCTTCTACGAGTGGTAAATCACATGTTCCTAATGCTTCTGTTGGCAGCAATTCGTTTGGATAAGGGCAGAAAGTAGATGCGTTGCCATTATTGTAAAGCTAATGATCACTTGATTAAGTAGTGTCCAAAATTGAAGGCAAAAGAGGCTAAGAATAAAGAGGTTGTATCAACTACAGGGTCCAATACAAGTGCAGTTATTGTTGAGTCTTTAGTGAAAGGAGATTGTGATGTTGATGTTGATGCAATGAACTTATGATCTTTCTGTCCATGATGCATGCATGTCAGTTGTTGCAAATTCAAGTGTGGTATTTTGACAGTGGTGCTACAAAGCACATTACCTCACATTGTGACTTGTTTACCTCTGTCGAGGTGTCCCTCATGGAAATTCAGTCACTTGTGCCAACAATGCCTTTTATCCCGTTAAGGGAGTTGGAAAGATTGTGCTAATTGCTGTGAATGGCAGTTCCTTCACATTTGTTGATGCATTGTATGTACATGGAATCAAGAAGAATCTTTTTCTTGTATCTTCACTTTCTAAACTTAGTCTTGTACTCAAATTTGTGGATGATAGATGTACAGTACATGATCTCAGTTTTGGTGATGAAATTGTTGCATCTGGCATTTGATGTCGTGGGTTGTATAAGCTCACTTTATATGACAAGTGTGGCCAGAATTTTGCAAATGTTGTTGTGGATTCAAAGGTTGTTTCAGATGAAAAACTTTGGCATGCACGTTTTGGCCATCTGAATTTTGCTAGCTTCCTACGTTTGCCGAAATATGATATGGTTGCTTCTTTGCCACTTCTTGAAGCACCTGTCAAACATGTTTGTGAAGGCTGTATTTTGGGTAAGATGCAGCGTTCGAAGTTTCCAAAGGATGGTTCAGTTAGGGCCACATGCAGGTTGCAGCTTGTGCAAAGTGATGTTTGTGGGCCCATGCAAACTCCGTCCTTGGGCAATTATTTTTACTTCGTGACTTTCATTGATGATTACTCCAGGCATGCATGGGCGCATCCGCTTAAGGCGAAGTTCGAATTGTTTATGCGCTTCAAACAATTTCTGGCTATGTCTCGAAATGTACTATGAGCACCCTCCGTTCAGATCAAGGGGGGGAGTATATGTCTCATGAATCTAATGCATTTCTGGTTAGTTGTGGGATAAAAAACCAATGTACAGTGCCTTATACGCCTCAACAAAATGGTGTTGCTGGGAGGAAAAATAGGTCACTTACAAAAATGGCACGATGTATGGTCAAAAGTCAAACTTTGCCGCATTTGTTTTAGTTTGAGGCCATCATGTGTGCCACTTATGTACTTAACATGTGTCCTACGAAAGCTTTAGAGTCTAGTACTCCATATGAATCATGATAGAAAGCCCCTTCTATTGAGCACAGGCGTGTTTTTGGCTGTTTGGCATAGTCTTTGGTGCCACAAACATAGTGCAAGAAATTGGATGATAAGGTTATCAAATGTATTTTTGTTGGTTATAGTGCTGAAAGCAAAGGTTATAGGTTGTATCATCCACAAAAAAAGCGTATCTTGGTCTCATGGGATGTTGTGTTTGTGGAAGTTTTTGTTCAGCCCTTGTTGTCATGTACTAAGAGATCGTAATGTAACCTCGTAGGACATTTATGACACTTTGTTGCCTCTTTTCAGTGGTGGAAGTTCCAATGAGAAAAATGTACATCCCATGGGGGTTTCTAAAAATGTTACAGATTAGCCTATTACTGATGCAGATGTACATGATGTACTTGATGAGGAAAGGGCTGAAAATGAGCAGGCTAGAGGTATGCCAAAATGGCTGGTGCATACATTACGTGACAGTACATTGGATGCACCTTTGTCTAGTCACACTCGTTCAGGCTCTCGTCATGCATCTTATGCATCAAATTATTATGCTTTGGTTGTGTCTAGCTTACATGATGTTGAGGAACCTCTATCTTTTGATGAAGCACAGAATTCAAAAAATTGGATGGCTGCCATGCAATTAAAATATGATGCACTTATAGAAAATGACATGTGGACTTTATGTGGTTTTGCCTCCTGGGAAAAAGGCCATTGGTACGAAGTGGGTTTACAAGTTGAAACCCTAGCCGGATGTGAGATTGATCGCTATAAGGCTTGACTTGTTGCAAAGGGTTATGCACATAAAAAAGGCATAGATTGTGAAGAGACTTTTGCTCCTACTTGTTGTATGACTACTGTGCGTTTTCTATGTGCATTGGCAGCTCATTTTGGTTGGGATGTACATCAATCAAACATTGTTACTGCTTTCTTGAATGGTGACATATTTGAGGAAGTTTATGTAACGTAGCCTCGCGGTTTTGTCAAGAAAGGACAAGAGGATAAAGTGTGCAAAAGAAAGCTTTGTATGGGTTGAAGCAATCTTCTTGTGCTTGGTATGAGAAGGTTGACACTCATTTGGTCAAATGAGGCTTTCGTAAATAGTCCAACAAAAATCACATTGTACGTAAAGCATGAGGGTGATGTAGTTATTATTCTGGTTCTCTATGTGGATGATTTACTGAACACTAGACCAAATGAGAGACATATTGCTAAATTTAAGGTTGATTTGAGTGTTTCTTTCAAAATGAAATACTTGGGGTTGTTGCATCATTACTTGGGTATATAGTTTAAGCAATGTGATGGTGGTATTGCCTTGTTTCAGATAGGTTACATAGAGACATTGCTATGTAAGTTTTGACTTGAGGATTGCAAACCTATTGCCACTCCCATGGAAATAGGTTTAAAATTGAGTCTTCATGATGCTGGTGATCCTACCGATGTCACTCTTTACCAAACTGTTATTGGCTACCTTATTTATGTATGCAACACGAGGCTAGATATTCAGTTTGCAATCTCATAGGTCAGCAGATTCATGCATAGCCCAAGGTCTAAGCATTGGAAGGCGGTCAAGAGGATTTTTTGCTACTTGAGTGGCACTTTACATCTTGGCTTGTTTTATCCCAAGAGGGGATCGTTGCCGCTAAATTTACATGCTTTTCCAAACTGAGATTGGGATGGTTGTTTTGACACTCGAGTGTTTAATGCTCGACAGTTCATGCATATCATAGTTGAGCAAGAAGCAACCTACTGTGGCCACTTCCACTTGTGAGGATGAGTACAGGGCAGTCTTCACAGCTACGATTGAGTGTGTATGGCTCAGACGCCTTATGGCTGATTTGGGTGTTGGACAGGACACTGCCAACACTATCTACACTGACAATCATAGTGCATTGGAAGTTGCAAGGAACCCAATTTTTCATGCTTGCACAAAGCACATTGAGGTGCATTACCACTATGTCAAGGAGAGGCTCTTAATAGGAGAGATCAACTTGGCTTATGTGCCAACATAGGACAACCTTGCATATCTTTCCACAAGGCATTGTCTCATGAGAAGTTTGAAGCTTTTTGCAAAGCTTTGGGCTTACTCCCCTTTGTGGACCGATCATGTCACTTCCCTATACTCTAGGTGTCAGCTCTCGTTCACCGCATCACTACGAGGGGGGATTTGTTACCATATACATATGGTAGTGATGTGTTTGAACACACTTAGGACCGCCATGGAATTTTTCCCTCACTAGGAGGTTCCATCCCCCATGCATTGTGTTTACATCCATCACTCTAGGGCTATTTTATCTTTCCATTGCACATTAAGTAATACACTATATGTTGTGTGCCTTGTGCTTCCTTCGTCTTCTCCAAGCTGTGTGTGTTTTCTTGCAACCCTAATTCCAACAAAGTTCTTTCTCTAGATGCAGATATTAGCCAAGGCTGGGTATTTGGCACACAAGAAACTACGCATCAAATTCTTGCGCCATGTGGATGCATATTTTTGAATGTGGTATGATTTAGTACGGTGAGGGTGAGTTGTAGGAAACGAGAGGATGTGCATGTTGATGAGCATGAGGCACCCAAAACGGGACCAATAGATTAAAAAAATTTGTATGGTGCAAGCATATGTCGACAATATACTTGGGCAAACCATGCTTAGTATATATAGACAAACATATACTACGCATCAAATTCTTGTGCCATGTGGATGCATATTTTTGAATGTGGTATGATTTAGTATGGTGAGGGTGAGTTGTAGGAAACGAGAGGATGTGCATGTTGATGAGCATGAGGCACCCAAAACGGGACCAATAGATTAAAAAAATTTGTATGATGCAAGCATATGTCCACAATATACTTGGGCAAACCATGCTTAGTATATATAGACAAACATATGTTAGATCTACACTGCTTTAGAGATTATCCCACTGATTGAGAATTCCAAGAGACTAGATTTTGAGAAGGTACCTACAAAGAAACGTCCATTTTGTCCAAATCTCTCTCTCTCTCTCTCTCTCTCTCTCTCTCTCAAATATACCAAGACTATAAAGGCATACTAGTTACGATTCTCTTGTGAACAGCAAGATCGCCTTGTAAACGACGAGATTCGCCATAATAGAGAGCAGTCATCCTACTAGTTTAACACCTCCTTTTTGTCAATCCCGGCTTCAAGCAATTGACTAGCCATTTGCAAGCCATGATTGCACCCCTCATCAACCAGGTGAGCAAACTCAATGGTCGTTGAGAAGCTTCATGTAACCAGGATCTTTTTACCGTATAAACTTTTTTGAACTTTAGATATAAACAAAGGGAGAAGAAATAAAATGGTCCATGTGAATTTTGTAAAAGGTATCAAATTACATAAAACATGCTTAAAAAATCACTGTCCTATTTTAAAAAGCTATAAAATAAAGTGTGTATATTTACATGTATGCCTTCTACTAAGGAAAAACCAAACAAAATTAAAAAAAGTGAATAGAGCCTTGGGAGATAGCTCTTAAAGTCAAGACCCCACTCTTTCAAAAATGAAATGATTTCTTTTTGTCTTCAATTCTTTTAAGAGATGGACAACCTTTCATGCTACTCCCTAATGGCTCATTTCAACAAGCCAAAAAGTGTGCAATCGACCATCCTCCCCTAGATGCTCAGTGACAGCTGATAGTTTCAATAAAGTGCAATACAATTCTTGGAATTGTTGCAATTTATGGACTCATCTTGAAAGTTTCTTTCACTTTTTGTTATATATGTATTGGCGTATTAGTTGAGTCCTTTAGGAGGAGAAGCACCCATTACTCTCCGTACGATATTACACTACTTCTCCTAGTATGGAAGGGTGTGCCAAGCATCAAGTGTCCTCCAAAATCTCCTACTCTGCAACATCATCTACTTGGTTGCTCTTGATTATAACATAAGCTTGCATCTTGAAGGCAAGGGTAAGCTTTGGGTTGTTTTCAACCGATGCAGAGAGAAGGCATCTCTCCAAATGCAATCACATACACTTGCACCTTGACGGCATGTGGAATTACACAAGATGCTGATATGGGCAAAAGAATTCACGATGATAGTGTGAGTTTGGTGAGTGACCCCTGCAACACGGCATCACAGGTGACACAATGGGGAGAGAGAGAGAGAGAGAGAGAGAGAGAGAGAGAGAGAGAGAGAGAGAGAGAGAGAGAGAGAGAGAGAGAGAGAGAGAGAGAGAGAGAGAGAGAGAGAGAGAGAGAGAGAGAGAGAGAGAGTCTTTGAGCCTTGTCTCTTAGTGAGCATCACATATTTGTGCGTGTGGGTATGCTTTGCCATAAAGCGAGGTGAAGGCAACCTAGAACCCATTTGCGTCACTAGAGGAGCATGAGAATGATGTTGGAGCTGCTTCCACTCAAAAGGAGATTAAGAAGCCTCCTTCCTCACATCTGGCTGTCGCCCTTGCCAAGCGTCCCACCAAGCCGCCTCCTTCTGCTCAAACTATGAGGGAGTCATCCACTGATGGTGGTAGAGGATGAGCTTTGTGGTCGTAGAGGGGGCATGGGTAATTTTGGGAACCATGACATGGATTCAGAAGGTGGTACAACATGCCTGGATGGGAAAATGGGGGTGATCGTAGTGACTATGATGACCAGAATTATCAAAATGATGGTGAGTATAGAGGTGATAGAAGAGGCTATGCTAGTGGTAATGAAGTGCACAGTCGTGTGGTGGTGGTCAGGGAATAGCAATTGAAAAGGACTAGACAGAGTGCAGTTGAACAAATTTTTATTGCTACTCAAAGAAGGGTGGTAACAGCAATGCAACCACTTCTTATGGTTCTTCTGCGAGTAGAAAATCACATCTTCCTAATGTTTCTATTGGCAACAATTCGTCTAGAAATTCTGGTGATAAGGGCAAAAAGAATATGCGTTGCCATTATTGTAAAGCTAATGATCACTTGATCAATTAGTGTCCTAAGTTGAAGGCCAAAGAGGCTAAGAAGAAAGAGTGTGGTTCCACTGTAAATGTTGGTTCCACTACAAATGCATCTAATGTTGAGTCTTCTATGAAGACTGTGATGTTGATGCTAATACATAATGGGCTTTTAGTGCAGACTGCACGTACAATCGTGCTATCCATGATGCATGCATTTCATTTACTACAGATTCACATGTGTGGTATTTTGACAGTGGTGCTATAAAGCACATTACCTCACATCGTGAATTGTTCACCTCTCTCGAGTCTGTTCCTCATGGGAATTCAGTCAATTGTGCCAACAATGCCTCTTGTCCGATTCAGGGAGTTGAAAAGATTGTGCTTACTGCTGCAAATGGCAGTTCTTTCACACTTGTTGATGCACTATATGTACCTGGGATCAAGAAGAATCTTTTGTATGTATTTGTACTTGCTAGACTTCAGTTCTTTCACACTTGTTGATGCACTTTATGTACTTGGGATCAAGAAGAATCTTTTGTCTGTATATGCACTTGCTAGACTTGGACTTGTAGTCAAATTTGTGGACGACAGATGTACAATGCATCTAGCCCTTTGTGCCGTCGGCTGTATAAGCTCACTTTGCATGACAAGTGTGGACAAAATTTTGCAAACACAGTTGCAGATTCAAGGGTTGTTTCAGATGCAAAACTGTGGCATGCACATTTTGGGCATCTGAATTTTACCAGTTTGCTGCATTTGCATAAATCTGATATGGTTGTTTCTTTGCCGCCTCTTGAAGCACCTGTCAAACATGTTTGTGAAGGCTGTATTTTGGGTAAAATGAAGCGTGCTAAATTTCCAAAGGATGGGTCAATTCTTGCTACATGCAAATTGCAACTTGTGCATAGTGAGGTTTGTGGGCCTATGCAAGCTCCGTCCTTGGGAAATTACTTGTACTTCATGACTTTCATTGATGACTACTCTAGGCATGAATGGGTATATCCGTTGAAAGCTAAGTCCGAAGTGTTCATGTGCTTCAAGCAATTTCTTGCTATGGCTGAAAATGTCTCGAAATGTACTATGGGCACCCTCCATTCCAATCGAGGGGGGAGTATATGTCTTATGAATTTAATACATTTGTGGCTAGTCATGGGATAAAACACCAATGTACAGTGCCATATAGGCCTCAGAAAAATGGCGATGCTGAGAGGAAAAACAGGTTTCTAACGGAAATGGCAAGATGTATGGTCAAGAGTCAAGCTTTACCACATTCGTTTTGGCTCGAGGCTGTCATGTGTGCCACTTATGTACTCAATAGGTGTCCTACGAAAGTGTTGCAGTCTTTGACTCCATATGAAGCATGGCATGATAGAAAGCCATCCATTGAGCACATGCGTGTTTTTGGCTATTTGGTTTATGGTTTAGTGCCACAAGTGCAACACAAGAAATTGGATGATAAGGCTATCAAATGTATTTTTGTTGGTTATAGTGTTGAAAGCAAAGGTTACAAGTTGTACCATCTGCAAACAAAGCGTATTTTGGTTTCATGTGATGTTGTGTTTGTGGAAGATTCTCATCACCCTTTGCTGTTATGTACTAGAGACAGTAATGTAAGCTCACATGACATTTATGACACTTTGTTGCCTCTTTTTAGTGGTGGAAGTACAAATGTAAATTCCAGTGAGGCAAATGTACATCCTACGGGTTTTTTTGAAAATGTTACAGATCAGCCTATTACTGATGTAGATGTACATGTTGTACTTGATGAGGAAAGGGCTGGAAATGAGCAGGCTAGAGGTTTGCCAAAATGGATGCTGCACACTTTGTGTGATAGTAAATTGGATGCACCTTTGTCTAGTCGTACTAATTCAGGTTCTCGCCATGCCTCTTATGCATCAGATTGTTATGCTTTGGCTGTGTCTAGCTTACATGATGTTGAGGAACCTCTGTCTTTTGATGAAGCAATAATTCAAAAAATTGGATGGCTGCCATGCAATCTAAATATGATGCGCTTATAGAAAATGCACATGGACTTTATGTGATTGCCTCCTTGCAAAAAGTCCATCGATACAAAGTGGGTTTACAAGTGAAATGCAAGTTGGATGGTGAGGTTGATCGCCATAAGGTTCGACTTGTTGCAAAAGGCTATGCGCAACAAAAAGGCATAGATTATGAAGAAACTTTTGCTCCCACTTGTCATATGACTACTGTTTGTTTTCTATGTGCATTGGCAACTCTTTTTGGTTGGGATGTACGTCAGTCATACATTGTTACTGCTTTCTTGAATGATGACATATTTGAGGAAGTTTATGTAACGCAGCCTCGCGGTTTTGTCAAGAAAGGACAAGCGGACAAAGTGTGTAGATGTAAGAAGGCTTTGTATGGGCTGAAGCAATCTCCTCGTGCTTGGTATGAGAAAGCTGACATTCATTTGGTCAAACAAGGCTTTCGTAACAGTCCAACAGAAAGCACATTGTATGTACTTCTCATTGTTGTTCTTTATGTGGATGATTTGCTGATCAGTGGTCCCAATGAGGCACATATTGCTGAATTTAAGGATGATTTGAATGCTACTTTCAAGATGAAAGATTTGGGGATGTTGCATCATTAATTGGGCATACAATTTAAGCAGGGTGATGGTGGTATTGCCTTGTGTTAGAAAAGTTACATTGAGACATTGCTATGTAAGTTTGGACTTGAGGATTGCAAACCTATTGTGCCACTCCGTGGAAACAGGTTTGAAGTTAAGTATACATGATGTTGGTGATCCTGCTGATGTCACTCTTTACCAAACTGTTGTTGGCTGCCTCATTTATATATGCAACACGAGGCTAGATATTCAGTTTGTAGTCTCACAGGTTAGCAGATTTATGCATAGCCCAGGGTCTAAGCATTGGTAGGCTATCAAGAGGATTTTTTTCTACTTGAGTGGCACTTTACATCTTGGCTTGTTTTATCCCAAGGGGGGATCATTGCCGCCAGACTTACATGCTTTTTCAGACTCAGATTGGGCTCGTTGTTTTGACACGTGAGTGTCCATGAGTGGTTTTTGTTTCATGATTGGCAGTTCATGTATATCATGGTTGAGCAAGAAGCAACCTACTGTGGCCACTTCGAGTTGTTAGGCTGAGTACAGGGCATTCTTTACAGCTACGGTTGAGTGTGTATGGCTCAGACGCCTTATGGCTGATTTGGGTGTTGGACAGGACACTGCCAACACTATCTACATTGATAGTCAAAGCACATTGGCAATTGCGAGGGACCCAATTTTTCATGCTCGCACAAATCACATTGAGGTGCATTACCACTATGTCAGGGAGAGGCTCTCAACAGGAGAGATCAGCTTGGCTTATGTGCCAACATAGGACAACCTTACATATCTTTTCACAGAGGCATTTTCTTATGATAAGTTCAATGCTTTCCGCAAAGCATTGGGGTTACTCCCCTTTGTGGACTGATCATGTCCTCAGGGCATGGAACTTCCCTTTACTCATGTACTAGCCTCACCGCATCACTCCAGGGGGGATTTGTTACCATATACATGTGGTAGTGATGTGTGTGAACACACTTAGGACCGCCGAGGCATTTTTTCCCTCTTTAGGAGGTTTTTCCCCCCGTGTATTGTATATACGCCCATCACTCTAGGACTATCTATCTTTCCATTGCACACTAAGTAATATACTCTCTATTGTGTGCCTTGAGCTTCCTTTCGTCTTCTCCAAGCTGTGTGTGTTTTCTTGCAACCCTAATTCCAACACTTTTAGCTGTTCTACATGCCCTAGCCACATGGAAGCATTATTTATTGGGGACTCCATTTATTCTACGAACTAAAAGTACTTCCCTCTTGTAGAGTATTCCTACAATAATACTGTACATACTTCTACGAGAAAAGCACCTTTTGAAATAATTGAGGGAAGACCTAAAATTCCCTTGCTACTACTTAAAGTACATGGGAATTGTTTCCGATGAGTATAGCCGTGATCTACAATAATCTTTTCAAAAGATTAAGGTGGCTATATCCATCTCTCAACAAAGGCAAAAAGCTACTGGCTGCAGACAAGCACAGAAGGGCCTTCACGTCAAAGAAACTGATTGGGTCTTACTCAAGTTTCCTAAGGCTCAATTGAGGCAAACGACGTGCAAAAATCCTACTGGACATCAAAAGTATTATGCTAAGCTAGCAAAAAGATACTATGGTCCTTTCCAAGTCTTGAAGCCCATCAATGAGATGGCTTACCAACTCAAGTTGCCCAACCATTGGCTCATACACAATGCTTTTCATGTGAGCCTACTTAAGCCCTACAAAGGAGAGCCACCAAGTGAACCAATTATTGAAGACCCTCCCGAAATTGAAGACAAAGAAGAGGTGCTACAACCTGAAGCTATTCTTCGACATGAAGACAAGGTACTACAACATGGTAAGATTATCAGATGGTATCTTATTAAGTTCAAAAATTACCGTTTTGAAGATGCTAAATGGATGCAAGGAATACAACTTAAGGATAGTATGAACCTTGTCAATGCTTACAATGCTACATTAGAGTAAGCAAATGTACAAATTTCTTTTATAAGACCGATGTTTTTGTCTTATAAGACTAGTTCTCTTTTCATTGTGCACAAATTTAAATAGTATGCATGCTTAGAATCATGTTTGTGATGACGACGTCTATCAAACACCAAGTAGAATTTGTCACTCCACTTGGGAGAATGAAATTGACTAAAGAGAAAACATGCTTGAGAGGAGCTCAGTCTCCCAAGCAGCAAATAGATTAGTCATCCATCTTGGATAGATGTTGTAGGGTAAAAAGTGATCCTCTACCCGCTGGGAAAAATTGACTAATGACTAAGGCTTTATCTCTTCTACCTCATAGTCAAGGACGACTATGATTTCAAGGGAGAGATAATGTCATAAAATCTAATATCTAACCAACCCAAACGATTTTGTCATATTAAACCGATCATTTAATGCGGGAGAATAAACGGGAACAAGGGTTAGAGTATAGACATGTGCTTTCAGATCTATCTCAACATGGGGCCAATGGTAAAGGGGTCCAAATGAGAGATGGTCTGTCAAAGAGCAAGGATAGCCAATGAAGCTTAATGACCTTAGGGTTAGCTTCATTAAAGATCTCGAAAGGTTAGTGTTAAAAATTCCTTTGACCTTAGGTAAGCTAGGGCTGAGCTTGAGGTGGGAACCCGACCCAAACTTAAGGTGCTTGAGGTGCTTGTCGTGCTTGATGACTAAGGAGAAGGTGTTGCAGGAAGCGTGTGCAAGTGCAAGTGCGAGAGCAAAGAGAGACAGAGACAGGATGTTGGGTGGAGTGCAGATCAACATTATCCTATTGCAACTCCTTATTCTATTTTGTATTAAAGAATAAGTGTATATATGGTTAAGTTAGTAGATGGGTTAGTAGTAAGTGGGATGTCCGGCTAGTTGGCCTGAATCCCAACAAACTTCCACTTGAAGGCCAACGCAGCCCAAGTGACCTGGTATGTACAACCATGAAGCAATCTAGTGACTTCAAACCTATACCCATCAACTCACTGCAATGTGTAAACGGCTCCAAAGCTAAGCCTTTTGTCAAAGCATCTGCCGGGTTGTCGTCAGTGTGTACCTTGACCAAATCAATGAGCTTTTTGGCCAAGAAATCTCTCTCGATATGATACCTGACTTCAATGTGTTTCGATTTACAGTGAAACACGGGATTCCTTGCCAATGCAAGAGCACTATGACTATCACAATATATCACTGGAGTCTCATCAATGTCAAGATTTCTGACCAAGCGAGATAACCATACAGCCTCTTTACTTGCATCTGACAATGCAACATACTTTGCTTCCGTAGTGGAAGATGACGTTCAATCTTGAAGACATGACCTCCAAGATACTGCTGCTCTAGCAAATATGAAGACATAGCCAGATGTCGATCTCCTATTGTTGACACAACCCGCATAGTCTGCATCCGCATAACCCATGATGGATACATCACTATTCCCAAAGCGTAAACACGTACCGACCGTACCTTTGAGGTACCTAAGAATATGCTTCACTACTTTCCAATGCTTGCTACCAGGATTTGCCATATATCGGCTCACCACTCCCACTGCAAAAGCAATGTCTGGTCTTGTGGCCACCATAGCATACATGAGACTGCCCACTACCGAAGAATATGGTACCTTAGCCATTTCTACTCGCTCAACATCAGATTTGGGTGCATCTTCCTTGCCGAGTTTCAAGAATGTCTGCATTGGGGTACTCAATTCTTTCCCCCCCTTCATCTTGAAACGCTGCAAAACTTTCTCAATGTATGTTTCCTGAGATAACTCAAGAATACAACGTTTACGATTTCTTTTGATTCGCATGCCAAGAAAGTGTGTAGAATTCCCCAAATCTTTCATTGTAAAATTGTTGCTAAGTGTTTTCTTCAGGTTGGCAATCTTCGTAATGGATTTCCCAGCTATAAGCATGTCATCAACATACAAAACTAGAATGATCATCGAGCCATCATCTACCTTTCTTGTGTATACGCAGTGATCCTCTTCACTCCTTTTATACCCTTGAGACCTCATACATGCATCAAATTTATGATACCACTGCCTTGAACCCTACTTTAAGCCATAAAGTGCCTTTTTGAGCTTACATACTAGCTCCTTATGAGATGCGTTTCTACTGCATGTAAACATCCTCATCGAGATCCCCGTGAAGAAATGTTGTCTTCACATCCATTTGGACAAGTTCCATGTCCTCAATCGCTACAAGACCAAGTATGGTTCTAAGTCTTGTCATCTTGACCACAGGCAAGAAGATTTCATCAAAATCGACTCCCTTTTGCTGTTTGAACCCTTTGGCTACAAGTCTAGCCTTGTCCTTTGGATTTGGATCACCTGAGGTAAATTTCTTCTTGTAAACCCACTTGCAAGGTAAAGCTTTTGCATCATTTGGTGGTTCTACCAAGTCCCGAGTGTCATTAGCCAGAATTGAGTTATACTCAGAATCCATAGCCTGCTCCCGCTTCACCACATCATCCGTTATCATGGCTTCTTGGTAGCAGCTTGGCTCACCACAATCGGTCAAGATGATGTAATTGAGACCTGGCTCAAAACGCGCAGGTGGACAAGAGACTCTAGTAGACTGTCTCACTCCTTGACCATTGCTATCCACTCCCTCTGGAGCATTGCTAGTGGAAGGTACATCACTAGCCCACTGAGTTGATTTCACTGTCTCTGAGGCAACATCCTCAAAAGTGACTCTCAAAACCTCTATTTCCTTGATAGGTTGTTTATGCATCTTTGACTCGTTGAAGATCACATCTGAACTACGAATGACTCGACGAGATTTTGGGTGCCAGAGATGATATCCCATCTCTCCATCTACACCGTATCCAATGAAAATACATTTGTGTGACTTTGGCTCTAACTTCTATTGAAGTTATTTAGGCACGTTGGTGCAGCCAAAGTATGTCGACTCTAGAAGATGGCATGGGCAGGTGTATACAGGTAAGCAAAGGCATGGCAAAGGACTGAAGCAACTAGGAAGTTTAGGGGATGGCAGGTAGCAGCGGAAGTGTATGCACGATGCAGCTTATAGGCCAAGAAAGGCTACATAATGGGCTAATTGGGGTAGCAGATGAAAGAGATGCAAAGTGAATCCTTTGAGTCCAGAAATGAAGAGCTTGAAGTGTTGAAGAAACAGGTCCAGACGGCTCATCAAACCGAGCTACGGAGCCCAAGTTATTGAAGGTTGAAGTTTTGGTGGTTTGCAGATTCTCGCCGAACAGGGCAGCTGGAGACAGGTGGTCCAAGTGGAGCTTGAGGTATAGATGTGTAGAGCTCAATTCATGGAGCCTACCCGTCTTTTCGGATTGTGGATCGAAGCCACGGTTTGCAAGATATGGTCATTTGAAGTTTTTTCGGGGGCTGGGTCTGAGCTCACTTGGCCGCATTGGAGAATGTGCCATCTGGCATCTTTTGAGCCTTGACGAAGTTCTAGAGCAAGGTGTACACCATATGGAGCAGCTAGGAAGTTCAGGGGATGGCAGGTAGCAGCGGAAGTGTATGCATGATGCGGCTTATAGGCCAAGGAATGCTCCATAATGGGCTAGTTGGGGTAGCAGGTGAAGGAGATGCAAAGTGCAGCCTTGGGGTCCAGAAATGAAGAGCTTGAAGTGTTGAAGGAACAGGTCCAGACGACTCATCAAACCGAGCTGTGGAGCCCAAGTTATTGAAGGTTGAAGTTTTGGTGGTTTGCAGATTCTCGCCGGACAGGACAGCTGGGGACAGGTGGCCCGGGCTGATGTCAATGTATATGTGTGTAGTGCTCGAGTTGTGGAGCATGCCTGTCTTCTCGGATCGCAAATCGGAGCTCTGGATAGCAAGATATGATCAATTGAAGATTTTCAGGGGGCCGGGTCTGAGCTCATTTGACCGCATTGGGAAATGTGCCATTTGGCAGTTTTTCGACCTTGCCAAGATTCTCGGTCAAAGGGTGTACCATATGGAGCTAATCAGAATCGACTACACGTCAATCAGATGCTTGGTCGGTCAGATACAGCGAGACAGAGTTGGGAGCATTTGACAATGGGAGGTTTGCAGATGCTTTTTGACTTTTTTTGCTGCCTCGAATGATGGCATTGAAAATCCCAAAATGGGGCCGGAGGCAGGGGATTTGGAAGTGAATGCAGTGGATTGGTGGTTGGGCTCCAAGGCCGATGCATAGGCCAATTGGGCAAGGCAAAGCAGAGTACCCAATGCAAGTGAAAATGAGGTTTTTTTTATGGTGGGTTTGGTGATGGCTTGAAGGATGCTTAACCAGTGATGACCGCCACGTGGCAGTATAGCCATCCCACATGCGGGCCCGTGGGTGAAGAATCCGGAGTATATGAGCTGGGACGAGCTACTCTCAAGGGTATCACAAGGTGTGGAGAGCTCTTGGAGCGTGGGCTATGGCGTGAGCGCGTTGGCGCTGCGCAGGCGGAAATTGAGTAGGTTTTGGCGGCGGCAGTTGGCGAGTGTGGCGGTGACACGGTGACGCGCGCCCGGAGCGGTGGCGGAGTCCGGCAGTTGGAGGTGGTGACGTGGCTGCCCCAGTGGGGGGATGGTCCCACTGCCAAAATTTTGAGGAGGAGAAAGGGAGCAATAGCGACGTCACTATTGCCTCCCCCCCTCATGTAAGGGGAAAGTCCCACAGCAGCAAAGAGCAAAGCGAGTGAGAGAGAGAGAGTGAGATAAAAGAGCTCGCCATGTGTCGGAAAGAGGTCAAACATGCTAAAAATGTGTGCTCCCCCTCTATAAAGGAGTCTTTTTTATAATTTTGGGGGGCTTTTTGTCGCCTCGTGAGGCTTGGGAACCACAAGGAAAAGAGCCAAGAGTGGTTTTTTGTCTGCAGAGGGCCGAGAGGGCGCCTCCCCCTATGTATTTTGTGAAGCCGAGTGCGGCTATAGTGTTTTTTTTTTAGCAGGGAGTGAGTTCCCCCCATTGAAAACGGGCGTTTCTTGTCGTGCTATTTCCTTCCCCCCCCCCCCCCCCCCCCCTTCTCCTGCTCTGTTCTGTTGCACGTGATGCCGGGTGTGTGATGGCGTGTGCACCCCCCCGATGAGTGTGTGTGCAAAGAGAGAGAGAGAGAGAGAGAGAGAGAGAGAGAGAGAGAGAGAGAGAGAGAGAGAGAGAGAGGTATGTGTGCAAGGGTAGGCGATGATTGCAGCCGTTTTGTGGGTGCGGGTTGATTGGTGGTCTATTTGAGTGCGTGTGCGCTGCGGTGCGTCAAGTTGTGTTTGATCGTGTGTGCGATAGTGTGAATTCTGTGAGACGAAGGTGCTCACTAAGTGGATTAGGGTGCTGTGAATGCCCTGAGCTATAGAGAGGCCCTTGTGTTTGTGCCGGGCGTGTTCCCCCATTCCCCCTCTCCAACGTGAGCATAAGCTTCACAACCAAAAACACGTAGATGGTCATAGTGGGGCTTATGTTTAGACCATAACTCTTATGGAATCTCATAATTCAATGGCGTACTAGGCAAACGATTTATAATGTGCATTGCGGTCAAGACGGATTCTGCTTAAAAGCCTTATGTGAGATTTGCCATAGAAAGCATGGCTGTGACTCTTTCTTGAATCATACGATTCATGCACTCAGCAACTCCATTTTGAGCTAGTGTGTATGGTGCAGTAAATTGTCTTTTAATCCCTCTTTTAGAACAGAAATTGTCAAACTCCTTGGAGACATACTCTCCACTATTGTCAGTTCGTAATCTCTTGAATCTCTTGCCAGACTGATTCTCAACGAGTGCCAAAATTTTTTGGAACATGGGAAGAACTTGATCCTTATGTTTCAAAGGATATGCCCACACCTTTCGAGTAGAGTCATCTATAAATGTCACAAAATAGATACCCCCCCCTAGAGATATGTTTGACATAGGACCACACACATCACTATGTACTAAATCTAGAGGTTCAACTCGCTTTTGACCCAATGGTAAGTGGACGGACCTAGTATGTTGGCCATAGATACAGTGCTCACAAACAGGAAATTTAACATAAGACAAGACATGTAAGTAGCCAAAACGAGTCAGAGTTCTCATTCTTTTTTGGCTAATATGACCTAGCCGGCAATGCCACAACTCAGTAGACGACAGCTCGACTATATATATGTAATGATGACCAACATCTGACACATGCATGGAATACAAGTTACCATGCTTCTGACCTCTGAGTACAACAAGATTACCTTTACACACTATCCAAGAACCATTGCCAAATGTGGTGTTGTAGCCCAAATCATCAAGCTGACCAACAGAAAACAAGCTTCTATACCTCTGAGTACAACAAGATTACCTTTACACACTATCCCAGAACCATTGCCAAATGTGGTGTTGTAGCCCAAATCATCAAGCTGACCAACAGAAAACAAGCTTTTAGTCAACTTGGGCACATGTATGACATTACATGAAGTAAAGTGCGTGCCATTCCTTAGATGCAATTTGATGTTTTCGACACCCTCAATGTCTAGTTCATAAGCATCACCAAGTATCACTTTGCCACAAGAGTGAGAATAAATAGAGAACAAGGTGGTGTCATATGGAAACTCCACCAGAATCTACTATCCAATTCTCTGCATACTGTGCATCTTTTGTAACAAGAACCTCGACAGGTAGATCTACTATGAAGACCAATACGTCAGAGGTAAGTGGCATAACAACCGCTGGAAGAGTCTTGACAATATGAGCATTTGAAGACTCTAGCACATTGATCTCCTCTAACTTTGCTTTGCCCTTGTTTGAATCGTCAAACTTAGAAGTGTCACCGGATTGTTTATCCTTCTTGCTTTGCTGTCATTTCTTGCAATCCTTCTTCACATGCCCTTTTTTATGGCAGTGATAGCACTTAACATTACGCATAGAACCCCGAGACTTATTCTGTGAGCCCCCATGTTCCTTGCTTTTGGCACGACTTTGAGTGCGACCCCTCTGTCTATCACTAGCAACATACGCATCACCATCCTTCTTGCCTTCGAGAGATTTCCTGCGAATCTCCTCGGTAAACAGACTCCCAAGGACGTCATTGTACACAAGACCGGTACCAGGTGCCGAGTTGCTAATCACGGTATAGATGTATCCCAAGACAAGGGTAAACTACATAGCAAGAAGATACATTTAATTTCCTCATCCAAGACCAAACCCTGAGTGGTCAACTGAGTGAAAATGATATTGAACTCATTAATGTGAGTAGAAATAGTGCCATGTGGCAGTTCTTTAACAATTTTTGATGCTCTACAAACCTCCTAGAGAGGGGAAAAAGTGGCTTGGTGGGTTGCAATATGTACACACACATCATTACCATATTGTGGTAACAAACCCCCCTTAGGAGTGATGTGGTGAGCATGAACTTGCACTCACGTATAGGGAAGTTTTGACCCTGTGTGATCACTCATCAAAGGTGAGTAATCCCATAGCCTTACAAAAAAGATTAGACCTTATCACAATGCAAAGCCTTTGTGAAAAGACCAATAGGGTTATCTTGTGTAGGCACATAAGATAAGCCAACATTTCCTAGGTGTCTCCTTGACATGATGCTAATGTGCTTTGTGTGTGTATGGAACACTACATTAATTGTTGTGAATGCAAAAGCACTCTTGACTATTAACAATGATAGTGGTGGCAGATTGTTGACCAATTTCAAGTCTGTCATAAGGCTTCTGAGCCAAACTCAATCATAGCTATACAAGCTAATCTATACATATCCTATCAACTAAAAGTGGCCAATGTAGGTTGTTCAATCGAGGTATGCATGAGCTTTTGGGCATGATACAAAAATTACTAGTAGACACGTGTCATAGCAGCCAGCCTAGTCAAGGTCCTAAAAAGCATGTTGGAAGCAACGATCCCCCCTTGGGATAAAATGGCCCAAAATATATATTGCCACTCAAGTAGAAAAATATGCACTTAACTGCCTTCCACTGCTTAGACCTTAGGCTCTACATAAATACACTCACCTATGAGACTAAATATTGATCATCTTGCCTTGTAAGGCATACCTCAATTAGGCAGCCAATAGTTGACTGATAGAGGATATATTAAAATAATCTCTAGCATCATGAAGAGTAAGCTTCAAACTTGTCTCCATAGGATTTCTTAAGGCCAAATCTATGCACCGATGTCTCATTATACTTTGTCTAACACAAAGCAATACCTTAATCACACTATTGCTTAAACTATACATCCAAATAAAGATGCAAAATTCCTAACTTATCATTTCAAAAGAGGCATTCATATCATCATTAGAATAACCAATATGTCCCTCATTTGGTCAAGTGAGAAACACATCATCCACATAGAGAATAATGATCAAAAGTACATCAACCATACACCCCTCATTTGGTCAAGTGAGCAACATTTCATCCACATAGATGAACCGAATGCTTGATGTACAAAGTGCTCTTAAGAGGAGTATTTAAACAATAATGTGCACCCAAATTAGTGTTAGGCTTCAGGCCATGGACACCCATCACACTGACTATACTAACCTTATCTATTGTTTTGACCATATAGAGCAATATTCCAATCCTCATTGAGAGCTCCACCAACACTCTTGTTTGCTCTTCTCTCCCTCTCACTCCACATGCACTGTGCACTCTTCAAGTGGTATCAAAGTGAAGGTTGCGGTGCTACTCCTCTCTCAACATTTCCATCTTCTCGGCGAGCTTCACATTGGCTACATTGGCAATGAATCAAAGCACGAATCTTCCATGGCTATAAAGGCATTGTGAGCTCGACACATTGAGCTCACTCATCAAGGTGGCATGGGACTGAACTCCACAAGCCACAAGGGGTGGGAGATTGAGCTTTCTCTAAGCTTAAAAGAGAGATTGAGCTTTTTGTGAGCTCAGAGAGAGAGAGAGAGAGAGAGAGAGAGAGAGAGAGAGAGAGAGAGAGAGAGAGAGAGAGAGAGAGAGAGAGAGAGAGAGAGAGCAGCAACAACAAGTTGCTCATTTTAGGAAAGGTTGAAAACAAGTCATTGTTTTTCTCATAACTTGAGCTAGAAAACTCACATAAAACAAATTTTCCTATCAAAACAAAGATCTCTTTGAGCTCTAGGACTTTGTAGAAGAACTTTTCAATTGATTTGGAGTGCATGTATCTCTAAACTTGAAAACACAGAGGTTGTTTTCTCAAGATAGATTGTGCATTCAAATGAATAAGAGAAGAGAAGAGTGCGGAGAGAGATAAAGAGATAGCTTCATCTCAACTTCAACATTGATTGCCTTCTTTCATACAAAGATCAAATAGCTTCTTCATCAAGAAAACCTTATTAGTGGCACTTTTGTTCTCATAACTAAAACACAACTTATCCCATACATCTCTAGCAGTCCTTTCTCCAACTATAGTAAAGTACACAGATTCGGCCAAATGCAAACAGAGAGTAGATTTGGCCTTAGCATCAAGTCTCTCCCACTCAACATCTGTATACTCGCCCTCTGGGTGCTCCATGATAGGATCCAGCTGGCCTTTTTGAATGAGAACATCGTGAATTTTCTCTTTCCAGATAGCAAAATTTGTCCCATCAAATTTTTGGATATTGTAAATATCCTTTTCACCGCTAGATGACATGGATGCAAGCTAAAGATAATACGACGATAAACATTGGTAATTCTGAGAAAAATTTGGTAGAGTTTCCCCAGAAAAACTGACAGAATCTCAATCCAAAACTGTCACAAGAGACCAGTAACGCATCAAAAGTAATGCTCTTAGATCATAAGACAGGCGCATCAACCACTAACTGTGCATAAAAAGTCAAAAGATGACCCAAGACTGCCAACATGGCGTCAAATGCACCTAGCCCTCTCTATGCATGCCCTATGACGAGGCCACAAAAAAGGGGTACTCCAACAACCTGTATCACCAAAAGGATCTCAACATTTGAGAATCCCCCAGCTCAAGAAAACCTCATGCTATCGACCCTCACAAAAGGTTATGCTGACAAGAAACCAACCCAATCTCAGAAAGGGCCTCCGAACCGAGTCTCAAAAACTATCGGGACTGCCAAAAACAAGCCAAATCGGCTCGACAAAAGGTACATATGGTAGTTTCCTCAATTCAACGTACATCCACTATCAAAAATACTGCAAGGTGCAGTATACGCGCTCAAACAGACACCAAACAAAATGTGCAAGTAGTAAAAAAATCCCTGCGGGGAGTAAAACCGCTCTTAAAAGAGCTCAAGCACTATCAAAAGTGCCAAAACAATGCATATGCGCATCAAGTACTCCCACTGAAATCTGAACTGATGCAAAATAGTGCAACCTGTAAGAAACCTGGATGTCTTGTATGTATGCAAGAACCTGTGAGGAGATGGATGCCTGAAAAACCTGAGACAATGTTGATGCCAGAAAGTGCTCCTAATCAGCCCATAAACACCATCTCAATAGCACATAATAGCCATAAAACGGCTATATACAATCCCAAAATAGTCTCCGAACAACCTGCACCTGTGTCTTGTACATGTAGCAAAAGTAGAGTTGAAAAATACAACTCTTGAAGCGTAGCTCAGATGAAACTTTCAACTGCACAAACATCTTCAAAAGGGGGCAAAATCGCAGGACACCTGCTGGAACGCTCTCGGAGTTGAATTTGCCGATGCCATAATCGGAAACCTATTTGCACTTATGAAAGTGTACACGCGTGGATGCAAAAATGGCAAGCTCAAACCTTGCTTTGATACTAGTAGAAGGTGCCGCGGGAAGCGTGTGCGAGTGCAAGAGCAGAGAGAGAGACCTACTATTGGGTGGAGCGCACAACAACGTTATCCTGTTGCAACTCCTTATTCTATTTTGTATTAAAGAATAAGTGTATCTATGGTTAAGTTAGTAGATGGGTTAGTAGTAAGTGGGATGTCCGGCCAATTGGCCTAAATCCCAACATAAGGTGCTTGAGGTGCTCATCATGCTTGCTAACTAAGGTGCTTGAGGTGCTCTTCGTGCTTGCTGACTAGGGAGCTTGAGGTGATTGTGGGAACACCACCTAAGCTTGAGGTGCTTTGTCATGCTTGCTGACTAAGGTGCTTGAGGTAAGGTGTGCAAAAGTCAAGGCCTATTCCTACAAGGAGGGGGCGAGCCCTACAACAGGGGGGTAGAGGGAGAACACACACACCCTCACACAAGGTAAGCTTGGTACAAAAAAGTGTTTAGGACACTTGTCAAGTTCCTCCTCATGTTGCCCCTCATGGTGTGCCTAAAGCCTATTGGTTGGCCACCCAAGGGGTCCAATGATAATTTAGAAGAATTAATTAATTGTTTTTACATGTATCAAGTCCCCTCTCTCAAAGGGGAAAGGAGGACACTTGTCCCAATACTACCCTTGTTGCTTGTAATGCCTCCCACTTGTGATTGGCTAGGCTTGGAGGGATCCAATGAGCTTCAAGCATGAGCTACAAGGGGGGGTCGACCAAGAAAGCTAGGGGCATGCTTGGAGGGAATAATCTCCCACCCACCCACACACACACACACACACACACACACACACACACACACACACACACACACATTGTGTGAAGTGCCAAGTGCCAAGTGCAAGAGCTCCATCTCCTTCTCCAAGCAAGTAGAGAGGTTGAGAGCCTACACCAACACTCTTGGCTATGGAATGCAAATCCAACCAAGAGCCATGCTTCAATGCTTAAGCTTGCCATTTTCTCCATCTTCATAACTATGCTATTATGTATGCTAGCAAGAAGAGTGATGATAAGTGAGGAACTAGTTCTTCCTCCTATGGATTGTTTCTTCTTCGTCTTCCCTACCCTCATTCCCTGCTAGAGCTCTCCACCTTCGAAGGTGTTTGAGGTCTTGGGACTGAGGCTTGGGATAATTAATGATTTCCACACATTTTATGTTATGCTCGTGATGCATGAAGCTTTCCATCTTCATTGCATCACTTGTGTCACAAGGAACACAAATATTGTATTGTAATAAGTCTCTCTTGATGGGAGAAACTATAATACAAATGCCTATTGAAGGGGGGACCGACTCCACATAAATCGGGTCCTCAACTGTTGTCATGTTCTCTAAACTCTCTCTCTTGCAAAAGTATTGTTCATGCCAAGTTAACTAAATGCTATGTTTATGTTGCTACCATCAATTAAGTTCACCCGATATACTCTCAAAGTAGTTTCCCAAAAGTACTTTCTCTAATTTCCACTACTCTCTAAGTTAATAGGCCATTACCATTATAGTGAGCTAGCTTACAAAGGAGACTGGTTTGCCCCACTCACCAAAAATGGAAGAAAAATCGGTCGGAAGAGAGATGGCATAGAAGCATTAATGCCATATGGGAGAGCAAATGCCCGGCTACATGAAGTATTTTTTTTGGAAGGTGTTGCGGGGAGCCATGCCAACATTGGGATTAAGGTTCATGCTAGCGGGATCGGAACTGACACTTGCTCTGGTTGCAGGCCGGCTTTCAAGGACCCTCCACATTTGTTTAGCAAATGCCCGACACAAGAGGACTAGTCACCAAAGTATGCAAATGGGTACGGAAGACGTGGATCATCAGCTTTTTTACTAATGACTTGATTCAAGGAGGGCATAACTATCATAACCAAGCCGTTCTGATGTGCGCCCAAATCATCAAATTTTGTTACCTTAATCAAGTCTTGAAATTTGGGATCCTTCAGGTTTTTGAGGCAAAATTGGTGGTGGTCCAATTTGATGATATAGTGCGTGTCAGCACTGAGCTCATCCATGTTGTAGGAGCTAAAAGACAAGAAGTTGGTAGAGACAAAGAATGGCGTCATGTACTAAGCTGCCTAGGTTTATCATAGCATGTTTTGGTTTTAGCTAGGACTGGGCCCATATCACTTTTTTTAAGCAATGTGGTTTCATCTTCCATCCCATTGAATCTATGGCTACTACCATATCCTTTATCATGCGACTCTTGTGTACCCTCATCTACTCGATCGAAAAGTCCTCAGCCAACTTTTCAAAATCTTTTAGGAGGCTGCCTTGAGATGTCAGATCTTTCACAAGAAGATGATCAATAGCTTGAGTTTATTTTTGTGATAGCCGTGCCTTTCCTAACACCTCCCTCAGTATGACAGACTGTATGGACTTAGTTCTTGTAATGATTTGTGTCACCACACTTAACCTTGCTGATCAAACCTTTGTAGATCAAAGATTGTGCACATTATCATTGAAATCACGAATGGTGGACAACTAATATTGTCAAAATTCCAAATGCAAAGGTGTCCTTTAAAAAATCAACTTGACAAGTCACATCTATGTTGCACATTCAACTTCAACTTTGCTTTCTTCAACCCCTATGCCATGATGGCCCTTGGGTTTAAACCTCAAAGTGGCAGTTTAACATGTAGACAAAGTCTCCATCTCTTGTTGTTGATCATCCAAACCTTATCCACAAGACAAATAGAGTGCCTTGCTTAAATATCTAGTTATAGCTGCCATCGCAAAAAATTGAAGATACTATGCAATTAATGATCTCTCTATGCATCTATAATGGGCTTATTAACGCTTGGTATTCTTAGTAAGTTCTTAATCTAATCTAGATATGGCAGGAAAAATCCCTATGGCCCACAACATTAGAGGCCATATTGCTCAAAATAAAAAAACTTCTAAAACTCAAGATAACTTGACTATATTTGAAGGTTTTCACACTAAATATCTCTATATTTTTTGGTTTTGTCACCTTCAATGTAAAAAATTTGGGGATTTTTTTTGTATTTACAGGTGGTATTATACTAAATCTAGGCCACTTTTGAACACTAAAGCTACCTAATGTGCTCATGCTAGCTTTGCATTTGAGCCTACGTTGTCAAATGATGTGGTCACTCTTGGTTGACTCATGCTAGATGTTGTGGTAAAAAAGGTAAGGAGATTCGATTGCAACTTGCTAGCACAAGGACATATTTGTCAAAGAGGATAAGGGTAATGGTCATTTTCGCAAGGTGAACCAAATTGTGCACTTGAAGGTTGAATATTAGCCACCATTAGCTAGCTCTATATGCTAAATTTAGAAGGGCTACTTGTCGTTTTCTTAGAAAGCATAAACTTTTCCACCCTCTATTGAAAGGTAAAAGTGCATCCATCTGTTTGTGAGTTGAGACCATCATAGAAATCACAAACATAACAGAGTTCATGTGGCTTAGAAATATTTTAATGGATCTATGTGGGGAGCATGATGAGTGCACAACCATTTTCACCAACCTTCAAAGCGCATTGGCATAATATATGAGGACTCCAATATTTCTGTTAGGACGAAGGTATGACCTAGCGCACGCTTGGGGGGAGGGGGGGGGATGTCCCTGAGTTTAGGGGTTCTTTAGAGATGGGTGGCATGACCTAACGTCTATAAGGAGATGGTTGGGAGGAGAAACATAGGCTCAAACCCCTCTTGTCGTTTTAACGGTTTCAAAGCTTAGAAATAGAGGGGGAAGAAGGGGAGGCATGGAGCTTGCAAGTTGCATGCATGCAATCCCTTTCCTACTCTCTCTCACACAACAAGACCATCTCAATGAAGTGTAGAGCCATGGAGGAGGTGACGTGGAATAGGGCCTTGTAAGGAGGAGGTTGGCATGAGGACCTACATCTTCTGCAACATTGGTGCCTCCAAATACCTTTGTGTGGGCCTATAGGTGGTTTCTCCCTTCTATGACATCCCTTGATGAGCTTTGTGGCTCGCACGATGAATCTCTCTTCCTCCTAGCATTGTTTGTTGTGGTGCCAACTCCATAGCCCTCCTTGGCTTCACATCTTGGGCCTTAGAAGGACCATGTCAAAAGCCCTTTACAATTTCGAGCATATCCTTTGGGGTTTTTTCCCATGTAGCGGTTAAGGCCATACATATTCTATAAGGCATCCATGTTTCTAAAAGGTTTCCACAATGGAAACAAATTTCTAGAGAGTATACGGCAAGAGGATCCTCCAGGAATTACAACACTTATCACTCAATTTATTTTGGAGATGAATTTGGAAATGTGAGTGTGAATGATAAGAAATTTTAAATCAAATCATACAATTTTGCATCCGTATATTTGTCTGCCATAGCTTTTGGTAAGATGTCCACTAACCATAGTTTATCAGACCATCATCGCTTTGATTTGAAATCCATGCCTTTTGGCAGTGTAGAAGAAACTATGGAAGACATATGGGCTTTAGACAAGGATGCATTCTCAACGATGACAACATGTTTGTTGATATTTAAGAATTCAATGCCCTACTCCATCACACAGAGAAATGGAGCATAATTTAGCGATCGTTAATGAAAATTTGACTACACTCACATAGCTTGTCAACAGCTCAAGTTTTGGCCTACCTTTCAAAAAGTATTTAATTTCATATTAAAATTCTTTAGTATTGAGATATATACTCCTTTGGTGACAAGTAAAAAACCGTCCCCCTCTTATATTGCATAATATAGATGCCAATATGGTTGACTTCCCCCAAATCCTTCATGCCAAAGTTCTCATATAAATTTGATTCAATGCACTGACTTCATAGAAACTCCTCTTGGCTATTTATGTCATCAAAATATAGAAACAAAATCAATAGATTACCACCTATATCTTTTTTGTATAAAGGTGATGATAAGTTCTCTATATGTAAAAGCATCTTACTTTTGATCCCTATTTCAGATCATAACCATATTATGGTATTGATGTGTGTAAGAACACTTAGAATTATTGGGGTACTTTTTTTCCCATGCTAGCGGGTTTTATCTCCTTGGGTTATAATACACCCAAAATTCTAGGAAAAGCCTTATCTTTATATTAGCGCACATAGTAATACTACTTCTTGCATTGTGTGCCCTCGAGTTTCTCCTTCATTATTTCCATCTTTGAGTGCATGCATCGATATTTCCAATAATTGGTATCAGAGCAGGCTTCAACATCTCAAGCTCACTTTTGTAGATTGAGGAGACATTTAGGGAGCATTTTAGGGGTGAAATATCCTTATGAGCTATCTCAAAAGGGCTTGATAATGTCCTAATATTGATACATGCTCATTTTTGCCTCCGTTTTCACTACTAATAGATCTTGAAAGAAATATCCTTATGAGATAGCTCATAGAGCTTGATAATGTCATAATGTTGATACAGGCTCATTTTTGCCTCCGTTTTCACTATTTATAGAACTTGAAAGAATTTTTTTCCTTTGTATAGGTGACAATGTAAATTTCTATAAGATAGGCACTTTAGAGCACAAGTTGTTTTGTGGGAGTCTTTCCTCTACACAAATTGCTTTTGCATCAAGTACAATCAACACCATGGCTGACAACAATGATGCCTTTTGTAGACCAGCTTTTGAAAAATTGATGGCAAAAGCTACCCACTATGGGCATACATGCAACAACATATTCTTGTTGAGAAGTGAACATGGTGCACCATTATGATGTAAGACCAAATTTTGGATATAGGCTCAATGTATAATAGTCTAGGTTCTACCAATTCTACCATGAGAGTTGTTTGGCCCATACTGGAGCAGGCACATTGAGATGTGTAGGCACATGCATTGATTTCTCTCTATATTGGGAATTCTATTACTTCACACATAATCTTCATCAGAGCACCAAGATAGCCATGGGATATACTAGTTGTCTTATATGCAAGACAACATAAGCAAACATTGTTAACTTGCACAAGGAGTTATAAGAAAATATTTAGCACCAATAGGATGATATGGAGGTATTTGTTGCATATATAAAAGATCTGAATGAGTAGTTAATTGTTCTTGGTAATGTTATTCTTAACAATGAGCAAATAGTTCTTTAATGCATTGCTAGATCTTAGTATACTTTTGGCCCCACTTGCATACTTGTGACAAGAGAATAAACCTAAAATTATTAATTTTGTTGGTCTGTTGTTTTTGCTTTGTTAAAATATCATGCTTTTGAGTAGGCATTTTTGGTTACATAGAAAAATAAAATACTATTGTTTCTATCTGTTCTCTAATGCTTCTTCAAGTAACATACCTATTATAGGTGCTTCTTCTTCAAATAATGATAAGTTTGAGAAGTCTGGTGATCAAGACCAAAAAAAGATGAATAGCATTATTATAAGGCAAATGATCATCATATCAAGAAACACCCTAAGCTTAAGGCTAAATAGGCTTACAAGAAAGAGGTAAGTGCATCCATTGCATTTTCTTATTCATATGTTGATTCAACAAAACTTGTGTTGTTAGTGTTAGTATGACCCATCTCTTCATGCTGCATGCCTTGCAGAGTCTTTGATTTATTTCTTTTTTACTTTGACCATGGTGCAACCAAGCACACTATGTCTCATCATGATTTTTCCACTTCTCTTAAGACTATCCCTAGAGCAGAAAGAATATCATATGTGCCAACAATGCTTCTTATCCACTTGAGGAGTTTGAAAATATTGTGCTTACTCCTATTTGCGCACTGACAATGGGGGAGAGTACGTACATCTCCATCGAGTGCAAGAATTCTTGTAGCAAAACCAAAAATTGGAGGTAGCTTACTACGACATACACACTTGTTCATAATGAAGTTTTTCATGCATCAATAAGACTATTCAAGAGAGGATCACTTCCATGCTATCTATGAAAAATTTGCCTCAAGATTTTTGGGGAGAAGCTGTTATGAAAACAGTGCATGTAATCAATAGATCGCATAGTACACCATTGAACTACAAGATCTTGCAGGAGATGTGGACAATCAAGAAGTCTAGTTATGACATATTATATCTATTTGGGTGTGGGGAATTCTCACATGTTCCTAAAGAGCTTAGAAACAAGTTGGGCCCCAAGTCACAAAAATGCATCTTCATTGGATATGGTGCAAATGGAAGATGGGTTATTGTTTTTGGCACCTTGAGTCTCGGAGGGTTATTCACAGCTCACAAGTGATCTTTAATGAATCAAAGGTGCATAGAGAGCCCGTGAAAAAGGTTGAGTATCGAAAAGTGAGATTCAAGGATGTAGCCTCAAGTACAATGACACAAACAACTAACTCTCTTAGTGATGTACCTATCTCTAGTAATGCTCCAGAGTGAGCTAGTGATGCTCCTGAGAGAGTCGAGTCCGATAGTCAGGCAGTGAGGAGATCTACACATGCATTTCATGCCCCTGATCAATTTCATCCAAGATTAGACTATCTATTCGTCATTGATTGTGGAGAGCCTACCTGCTACCAAGAGACTATTGAGATGGAAGATAACATAAAGTGGGATTAGGCAATGCAATTTGAGTATAACTGGATCATGTTTTATTTTCTGGAGGGAAAACAAGCCTTGCCTTGCAAATGTGTGTACAAGAAGTACATGACAGAGGATCCCGAGCAAGGCTAGATTGGTTGTTAAGTGTTTCAAGCAAAAGAAAGGCATAGATTTTGATGAGATTTTTTCTCCAATGGTCAAGATGATTATGCTACATCTTGTGCTTAGACTAGTAGCCTTTGAGGACACAAAACTTGCCCATATGGATGTGAAGACAACTCTTGTTCATGGGGATCTTGATGAGGATGTCTACATGAAACAACCAAAGGGTTTTGAAGTCAGACATGAAAAACCTACTAGGGCAAAATTGGCATAAAGGCTCAAGGCCGTGGTACACGAATTTTAACAAGTACATGCAATTTGTAAGGTATGAAAGGAGCCAAGACAGTCACTGCTTGCATACCTAGAAGTTGAATGATGGTTCACTTATCATCTTCATACTTTATGTTGATGATATGCTCATTGCTAGGAAGTCTAAAGACAAGATTGTAGCATGCAATTTGCAGTAAAAGATTTGGGAGATGAAAATCTCTTTCTTGGTATGCGTATCAAGATGGATTAAAAACATGGAATACTAGAGTTGTCACATGAAAATTATAACCACAAGGTCTTGCAATGCTTTTATATGCAGGGGGGAAGCCTAGATTGAGTAAACCAATGCAGGCATATGAAAAAATTAGTGAGAATTATGCTCCCAAGTCTGATGCTGAGAAAGAAAAAATGGACAAGGTGCCATATTCTTCAAAATTCGACAGTATCATGCACACCATTATAGCCACGAGACATGACATTGCTTTTGCAGTGGGAGTGGTTAGCAAATTTATGGCAAAGTTGGTAGAAAGCACTAGGAAGCAATGCAGCACATCTTGAGATACCTGAAAGGTATGGCACACAAGTTTTTATGCTTTGGAAATAGTGATGCATCCATTGTGGGTTACACGAATGCGGATTATGTGGCTTGTGTGGATAGTCAAAGATCCACAAGTGGCTATGTTTTTCTATTTTTTGGAGTAGTTGTGTTATGGAGATCATATCTCTAGAACTATATGCCATCTTCCACCACAAAGGTAAAGTATGTGGAAATTTTTGATGCTAGCAAAGAAGCTGTGTGGTTAGCTCGCCTAGTGGGACATCTTGGCATTACTCAGACATGAGTGTTGCATTGTGATAGTCAAAGGGCAATTCCGTTAGTGAAGAACCCCGTGTTTCACTCCAAGTTGAAACACATAGAAGTTTTTTGTCATCATGTGATACATGACATATTGGCTTGCAAGTGCATTGAGCTACTCAAGATTTATACGGATGACAACCGTGCAAATTCTCTCACAAAGTGTCTACCCTAATAGCGGTTTTCAAATTGCATGGAGATGATGGGTGTAGGGTGAAGCCATAGGATATATTCATGGTTGTACAAATGTACATACATAGGCCACTTGTGCTACATTGGCCTTCAAGTAGGAGATTGTTAGGGTTCATGCCAACTGGTTGAACACCCATCACACTGACCGTAATTACCTTATCTATTCTTTTGATCATATAGAATAATAAGGAACAGTGAGGTATTCCAATCCTCACTAAGAGCTTCACCAACACTCTGTGTCTGCTCTTCTTCTCCCTCTCAATCTGCACGCACCGTGCACTCTTCAATTAACATATATCTTCTTTTACCAAGCACGTGGAGCTTTCTTCAAACCATATTTTTCAACATGCACGCCTTAGTTTTATGCTCCTTTTGAGAAAAACCATGAGGTTTCCCTACAAACACTTCCTCATGCAAATATCCCTATAAAATGCAGTCTTTCTACCCAATCAATATAGCTTTTAGTCATTCTAAGTTGCCAATAGATAAATGCTATGAATGGTAATCACACGACAAGTAATATCAAAAGTCTCATCAAAATCAATGCCCTTCTCATTAGGATATCCTCCACAAATTCTAGCCTTATAGTAGCAATCAAAACTACCATCGAGCTTAACAACTTGAAATCCTAGTTAGTACCAAGAACCTTTTTCCACGAGGCAAGTGACACAAAGACCACATGCCCACTCTTCATAATACACATCATCCTCATGTTGCATTATAGCCAACCAATTTTCTAAATTTTGTGCTTCAAGAAATGATAGAGGTTCTCCCTTATCATACATACTATACACATCCAAAACATGACAATCTACAACATAAGTGGCATGCTGAGGTCCTAAAAAGTATGACTAGAAAAAAGTGCATATAAAGTTTGCACTAGTCAATTTGGCATACATCTAGTTTGCTCAATTTTAGGTATACCTCATCAGTACATCCTGTACATCTTCAAAATAGTAATTGGTTGATCAACAATGATATTTGAGACCTACATGGGCTATAGATGTGTCTCATTATGACATATTCATAATACCAAATTTTAGTAAAGGCAACAATGTATCATACGCACTATGTGAGCTCACACTGATCTCCTTAGTACTTGCTAACAAAGGCAGAAGTGAATCTTTCACAAAAACTACCACTAATCAAGATACACAACTTGTAAATAATCTAACCTAAAATTTTTACATTTTAATCTGCAACCACCAAAAATACATTTCATAGCCTTATCATCCAAGTTTTTACATCCGTGCTTAGGCACCAAAGCATAGGTCAAGCAACCGAAGACACACAAGTGACCGATAGATAGCGTCTTGCCATGCCAAGCTTCATACATAGCAATAGACTGCATTGGTTTCATTGGACATATGTTCAACACATATGCAACACTTGTGATAGCCTCAAGCTAAAACATATGTGGCAAGGTATATTGGTGTTTTATCTCACAACTGTTTAAGTTGCCATCTAAGCTCCACCTTGAAAGTCCATGGGTGCACAATGCCATGGCATTGAAAACCAAGTTGATAGTCAATTTGTTATATTCTTTTCATTGTCTAATTTAAAGTGCTTACAAAATCCTACTTTGTTGTTATTATATCTAATATGGTATCAATGTGAAGGTGCTCATAGTTAAGATTATGAGAGAATACTTAAATTGCATGCAAATTAAATTTTATTATTAAGTGATGTCATCCTCTTCATATGTTGGTGCTACTTGTGCTACAACACTATGCATTCTTTGACGACCCTTCATGGAGGGCAAACTTGATGGCACTAACTACATCTTATGGGATACTTCTAGCCAAGTATGATAGCTTTGTTACAAAAATTCACTCAAGTTTCCAACGCCTCTTGCTTTGGAAGAATTAAGTCCAATGAAATTGTCTTTAGATGGTTCAAAGAAGAAGACAAAGAAGAAGAAATCCAATGGTAGATGTTTCTATTGAGACAAGAAAAATACTGCATCTAACTGAAGAGCGTTGTTTAATGCAAAGAAAATCTTGTATAGAAAAACAAATATCATCATAATCCCAACAAACAATATTATAAATGCAATATACTATGGATTATTAGACTCACAATCATGAGTGCAATCATTGAATACCACTTGCATGCATGAATTGCAAATTGGATATAACATTCATTGGTAGAACAATAGTGGAGATTATAAAGTCTTCCTACAAATGACACTTACCATCATAAGTTTGACAAACCTAGAAGAAACGATTCTCTATACATGTTGTCTTTTCACCAAAACAACTGATCATTCTACACTAAATGTAATGGGAATGGTCTATGAACTTTGAGAATAGAGGAATTAAGAGAATTAAGGTGAGTATTTTTGTGAGGTCACTTTGAGAACATAGAGGGTGAACTTAATTGATGGTAGCAACATAAACATAGTACTTAATTAACTTGGCATGAATAATACTTTTACAAGAGAGAGAGTATTAGAGAACATGACAATAGTTGAGGAAGGGATTTACTTGGAGCCGGTCCCCCCTTCAAAAGACGTTTGTATTATAGATTCTCCCATCAAGAGAGACTTTGTTACAATACAATCTTTGTGTTCTTTGTGACCTTGGTGATGCTATAAAGATGGAATGATTCATGCATCACGACCTTAACATAAACTTTGCAAAAAGCATTAACTATTCCAAGCCTCGGTCCCAAGGCCTCAAACACCTTTGAATGTGGAGAGAGCTAGCGGGGAATGAGGGTAGGGAAGAGGAAAAAGAAAGATTCCGTACGAGAAATAAATAGTTCCTCACTTATCATCACTCTTCTTGCTTAGCATAGCATAATAGCATAGTAATGAAGATGAAGAAGATGGAAAACTTAAGCATTGAAGCATGGCTCTTGGTTGGATTTGCATTCCATAGCCAAGAGTGTTGGTGTAGGCTCTCCACTTCTCAACAAACTTGGAGAAGGAGATGGAGCGTTTTCACTTTGCACTCCACACGATGAGAGATTGTGTGTGTGCGTGTGTGGGAGAGTATACCCCCCTCTCATGCTTGGTCCACACCTCTCTCTCTCTCTCTCTCTCTCTCTCTCTCCCCCTCTTGTATTATCTTATTATTTCATTTGGACATGTGTTCTCTTTTTCCTCTTTGAGAGAAAGAACTTAATTATTTATTTGTATGTATCTAAATTCTCATTGGACCCCTTTAAAACCTAACCAATAGCATTCAAACACATCATGAGACCACATGTGGAGGATCATTTGAACATGTGTCTTTTATGCTTATTAAGTCATTTGGTTAAATTGAATACTTCAAGGACTTAGTCAATCAAGCAAGCATGTGTCTTTTATGCTTTTTAAGTCATTTGTTTTGAATTGAGTACTTCAAGCCTTAGTCAATCAAGCATGGGCGTTCATGCCTCTTCAGAATTTATACTTGAATTTAACATTTCAAAAACTTAATCATTTAAGCACAAAATCACCTCAAGCTTTGGGTAAGGTTCCCATAACCACTTTAAGCGTCTTACAACCTCATGCTTGGGTACGATTCCCACATCGAGGTTAGCCCTAGTGTAATGGAATTGGCCTATTTAATTTGAGAGTAGCGGAAATTAATGAGAGTACTTTTAAGAAATGACTTTGTGAGTATAGCGGGTGAACATAATTGAAGATAGCAACATAATCATAGCAATTAGTTAAATTGGCATGAACAATACTTTTGCAAGAGAGAGAATTTAGAGAACATGACAATAGTTGAGGACCGTATTTATGTGGAGCCGGTCCCCCCTCCAATAGGCATTTTTATTATGATTTCTCCCATTAAAAGAAACTTGTTACAATACAATCTTTGTGTTCCTCGTAACCTAGGTGATGCAATGAATATGAAAAGCTTCATGCATCACAATCATAACATAAACTTGAAGAAAGCTTTAACTATCTCAAGCCTCAGTCCCAAGACCTCAAACACCTTCCAAGGTGGAGAGAGCTAGCAGGGAATGAGGGTAGCAAAGAGGAAGAAGAAACATTTCATAGGACAAAGAATTAGTTCCTCACTTAGCATACGTAATAGCATAGTAATGAAGAAGAAGGAGATGGAAAGATTAAGAATTGAAGCATGGCTCTTGGTTGAATTTGCACTCCATAGCCAAGAGTGTTGGTGTAGGCTCTCAACCTCTACTTGCTTGGAGAAGGAGAGGGAGCTCTTGCACTTTGCATAGCTCACAATGAGAGTGTTTGTGAGTGTGTGTGGACGAGTATACCTTCTAAGCAACCCCCTAGCTTGCTTGGGTCGACCCCCCCCTTGTAGCTCATGCTTGAAGCTCATTGAACCCCTCCAGGCCTAGCCAATCACAAGCAGGAGGCATTACAAGTAGCAAGGGTAGCCTTGAGACAAGTGTCCCCCTTTCCCCTTTGAGAGAGAGGACTTGATAAATGCAAAATCAAATAATTAAATATCCTGAATTATCATTGGACCCCTTGGGTGGCAAACCAATAGGCTTCAGGCACACCATGAGGGCAACATGAGGAGGAACTTGACAAGTGTCCCTTCTACTTTCTTTGCACCATGCATGCCTTGTGTGAGTGTGTGGATGTTCTCTCTCATCCCCCCTCATGTAGGGATCGTCCCCTCCTTGTAGGGATTGAATATTTGACTTTTTGACACCTCAAGCCCCTCATGCATAAGCCCAGTTCCCACCACAAACTTGGCCCTTAGGCACTTTAAGCTTGGGTTGGGTTCTCACCTCAAGTACAACCCTTGCATCTCAAGCATGTCAAGCAACTCAAGTATCTCAATCATCAAGCACCTCAAGCATCTGAAGCACCTCAATCATCAAGCATCTCAAGCAACTTAGTCATCAAGCATGACAAGCAGGACTAGCACCTCGAGCTGGGTCGCGTTCCCGCCTGAAGGTCACCCCTAGCTTAACCTAAGGTCAAAGGACTTTTACACACATTATTGGAGGTCTTCAATGAAGCTAACCCTAAAGTATTATGCTCCATTGGTTAGCCTTGCTCTTTGATAGACCATCTCTCATTTGGGCCCCTTTACCATTGAGCCCGTGTTGAGATAGATCTATAAGCACATGTCTATATCTTAACACTTGTTCCCGTTTATAAACCCACATTAAGTGATCAATTTAATATGAGAAAATCATTTGGGTTGGTTAGATATTAGATATTAGATTTTATGACATTACCTCTCTCTTGAAATCATAATCGTCCTCAACTATGAGGTAGAAGAGATAAAGCCTTAGTCATTAGTCAATTTTACTTAGCGGATAGAGGATCCCCTTTTACCCTACGACATCTTTCCAAGATGGACGACTAATCCATTTGGTGCTTAGGAGACATAGCTGCCGCAAGCATATCTTCTCTTTAGTCCATTTCATTCTCCCAAAGTAGAGTGACAAATTCTACTTGGTGTTTGAGAGACGTCGTCATCACAAGCATGATTCTAAGCATGCATATTAGTTAAATTTGTGCACAATTGAAAAGAGGGCTGGTCTTATATGACAAAAACATGAGTCATTTAAAAGAAATTTGTACTTTGCTTACTGTAATGTAGCATTGTAAGCATTGACAAGGTTCATACTATCCTTAAGCTGTATTCCTTGCATCCATCTAGCATCTTCAAAAGGATAATTTTTGAACTTAATAAGATACCGTCAGATAATCTTACCATATTGTAGTACCTTGTCTTCATGCAGCTTTGGGTTGTAGCACCTCTTCTTGGTCTTCAACTTCGGGAGGGTCTTGAATAATTGGTTCACTTGGTGGCTCCCCTTTGTAGGGCTTAAGTAGGCTTACATGAAAGGCACTGTGTATGAGCCAATGGTTGGGCAACTTAAGTTGATAAGCCATCTCATTGATGGGCTTCAAGATTTGGAAAGGACCATAGTATCTTTTTGCTAGTTTAGCATAATACTTTTGATGGCCTGTAGGATTTTTTCCCGTTGTTTGCCTTAATCGAGCCTTAGGAAACTTGAGTAAGACCTAATCATTTTCTTTGAACATTAAGGCCCTTCTGTGCTTATCAAGAGCAACTTTTTTCCTTTGTTGAGATATGGATATAGCCTCCTTAATCTTTTGAAAAGATTCTTGTAGGTCACGGCTATACTCATCGGCGGCGAAGATCTTCCCATGTACATTGAGTAGCAAGGGAAATTTAGGTCTTCCCTCAATGATCTCAACAGGTGCTTTTCCCGTAGAAGTATGTACAGTATTATTGTAGGCATACTCTACAAGAGGTAAGTAATTTTCCCATTGTGATCGTTGATCTACTTCGGTAACATAAGTCTTGAGTAGATCGAGTATCGTAAGATTGGCTATCTCACTTAGGCCATCCGTTTGTGGGTGATAGGCCGAAGAGAAATTCAATCTTGTTCCTAGATTTTCAAATAGACCTTTCCAGAAATTACTGGTCATTCTAGGATCCCTATCCGACACGATGGATGTGGATAATCCATGGTGCTTGAAAATGTGAGATATGAAGAGAGTTTCCATTTGATGTGCCTTAATAGTCTTTTTGACAGGAATAAAATGTGTTTGTTTGCTAAACCCGTCTACTATTGTCCATATTCCCGTATTGGATAATCTAAAGATGAAATCCATGGATATACTCTCCCATGGTGAATTTGGGATAGGCAATGGCTGGAGTAATCCAGGTTGCTTCCCTCTATCATACTTGGTCTTTTGGCATACTACACATTTTGAAACATACTCTTGTATGTCCACTTTCATGGTAGGCCTATAGAAGTATGTCTCTGCTCCTTGGAGAGTAGGTTGAATACCTCTATGCCCCGCATATGGAGGAGCATGGGATTCATACATAACTTCATCACGAAGGGAATGTGTAACATCTAGCCTATTGTTGTGGAGAAGATAACCATCCTGCAAGGTGAGTGGTTCCTCTTTCTTCCCCAAAGCAAGGGCTGACATTATGTCTCTATCGCCAGGGTCAGTAGTATACTCATCTATCATAGAAGACAGATCATTGTGAGTAGCTATATATACCGCATTAAATTTTGGTCGTCGTGAAAGTGCATCGACCACTTGATTGTGCTTACCAGCAATGTGAGCAATATGAAAATTAAATTGCGAAAGAAAATTTTCCCACCTCATTTGTTTGTCGGAAAGCTTGGTTTGCGTCATGAAATACTTGATACTTTGGTGATAGGTTCGTAGAATGAATGGAGTCCCCAATAAGTAGTGCTTCCATGTGTCTAGGGCATGTAGAACAACTAAAAGCTCTTTCTCATAAATGCCCAAGACTCGTTCATCAATATTGAGCCTTTGGCTCTCATATGCTATGGCATGCCCTTCTTGAAGCAAGACTGCTCCAAGGCAATCACCACAAGCATCACATTGGACCTCAAATGGTTTTGAGAGATCTGGAAGTACGAGGGCTGGTTGGGAAGTAAGCTTCTCTTTGAGCTTATCAAAAGCATTTTGCTCCTTAGCAGTCCATACATACTTAACATTCTTCTTAGTTAAGTCGTGTAGTGGTCCTGCTACTTGAGAGAATTTTTCTATGAAGCGTCTATAATATGCACACATACCAATAAAGCTTTTTAGCTCATGTAGATTCCGTGGGTTAGGCCATGCTTTTATTACCTCTAACATCGATGGATCCATAAGGATACCATCTTGAGAGATAATATGAACTAAGTATTGAATCTCTTGAATGAAAATTCACTTTTCTTTTGGTTGAGAAAAAGCTTATTCTCCATCAATGCTTGAAAAATCACTTGGAGATGTTGCTTATGTTCCTCCAAAGACTTGGAGTAGATGATGATGCAGTGAATTTGCGATATGGTCTAAAAATTTTCTCCATTAGACGATTGAATGTAGCTGGTGCATTACTCAAACCAAAAGGCACGACTAGATATTCATCTAGACCAAAGGTTGTGCGAAAGGCGGCCTTTAAGATATCTTCATCCACAATCCTCTTTTGATGATAGCCACTCTTAAGGTCAATCCTTCTGAATCAGGTAGAGCCTTGTAGCTTATCAAACAGATCTTCACAGAAGCTGAGATCTTCATTGATTTTTCACAACCAGGAGAATTTACAAGTGGAATAGTGCGACCACGCTCACTAGCATATATATACATATTCTTTCCCCTGTAAGTGAAGTAAATTCTCCTTCCAGGGAACTTCAGAGTGGCAGCCAAGTGATCAAACCATGGTGCCCCTAAGATAACATCCTCATGTTGGAGAGGAGAGATGGAAAAGTCTTCTTTGTCGACATACCTTTGGACATGAAGCCTCAACTTCCCAATCAAGGGAGTAACAGAGGCTTTTTGTCCCTTGAAAGCTGTGTCAGCGGTTACCATATCTCCCATCTCGAAAGCTTGAATGCCCAACTTGGTGGCCAACTCCATTGATATGAAGTTGTGAGTAGAGCCAAGGTCAAACATGATGAATGCATCATGCTCTCTTACCTTTTCCCAAGCATAGGAGAGTGATGAGCCTTTGCAATGGGCATTCTCTTTTGGAGCTTCGATGATGGAAGCCCTAGGAGTCTCATTGCAAGTATTCTTCTTGGGGCAAGAACGATAGCCATGTCCTTGCTCCCCACACTTGAAACGTTTATGGTCCTTGCGAAAAGCTTCAAGCTCTTCAAGAGAGAGTTTTTTTTTACCTTTGTAAACTCCCTTCTCCTTGGACCAATTGTTGTTGTTGTTGTTGGAAGTGCCTTGAGAAGAATTTTGAACATTGGTTTTCCCCTTTGCATCGTTTTTGTCTTTGTTCTCCATGGGCTTGACATCATGTGTAGCCCCTTGATGGAAATTGATGAGTGAAGAAACCATGGTGTGATGGATTACTTCGCTGATAGTACCAGGCCGTTGAGAGTTAATGTATTCGGCCATCTCTTCAGGTAACCCCGCACAGAATTGCAACCTTTGCTCGGCAAAGTCTATCTTTTGAAAGACAGTAGCCTTGAGATGTAAATCCCAAAACTTGTCTACATATTTGTGGATAGACTCATGGGAGAGAAGCTTCAAGCTGCACCATTCGGTAAGCACTTTCTCCTTTGCATCGCTTGCAAGGAATTGCTTCATGATGGAAACTCGTAGAGTTTTCCATGTCTTTGGGGCTTCACCATGCCATGAAGGCTAGCCCACCATTGACGAGCTGATTTTTGGAAGTGCATAGCTACATGGCGTAGCTTGGAGGACTCTGTGAAGCCCTCATCTCCAAAGGCCGTATCAAATTGCTGGATGAAGCCCAACAATTTGTCGGTAGCACCAAAGGTGCCATCATAGGTGAAAAAAGAGATACTCTTTCCTCCCTCCTTAAACTTCATATGTTGTGACCTCCACCATGCAGGAAATGATTTGCGATGTCCTCCCCTCTTGTATTCTCTAGGAGAATAGCCATAACTTCTGTCGGAAGAGGAGGAAGGTGCAGAAGAGGGTGACCTCTTCCTAGCCCTTTTCTTCCTTTATTTCCTCTCTTGCCTTTCAAAGTGATGAAGAGAAGGACTATGTGCTGATCTTTTTCTCTTGGGAGGAGTGGGCGATCATCTAGACCACCGTCTTCGTGGAGCCACATCTTCAGAGGAACTTAAACTTTCATTGCTTTCTTGCTCTTTGGATTCCTTGTCTCGAATGGGAGAGAGGCTTCTTTTGGGGGTCTCTTCAAGAGGACTCCTAAGCTCTCTCTCCTCTTGGAGAGGAAGGGGAATTCCATAAGCACGAAGTTGTTGAGTAACTTCGGCTTGCAAAGCAGGGTTGCCCATAACTTGCTGCAACCTAGTGACGAGATAATTCACAAACATGGGAGCATCATCATTAGCACCTTCATCTGCAAAATAAAAGCTATCAATGTTCAATCTACTCTCTTGATTATTGTCAGCCATGTTAACAAAATTTATGTATGTACTTAGTGTATGCTTTGGCAATTCAAAACCTTAGTTGCCACTCCTCTTAGCCTTTGAAAATTGACTATTAAGTATCTACACCCACGGCTCAAAGTGGTTAATTATAGAGAGTAGAGGAGTAGGTCTAACATAGCAAAGTTGCCGAGGGCTAGCTCCTTTTGGATTTCTTATGGCTCAATAATAGTAAATCCGTAGGCAATTCTAAAAAGACTCCATTATTAAGTCCAAAGCTCCAAAGGTGTGCACCATCCCCCACATAGTGGGCTCAACAAAACCGATAATAGATCCCAGCTCCACTTACCCTAATATAATTAACAACATCAACCATTTATAGGCTACTTAAGCACCTCTCTTCTTAAGCAAGAAAAGAGAAACCAAATGCTTTGATACCAATGTAATAGAATTGGCCTATTCAACTTGAGAGTAGTGGAAATTAATGAGAGTACTTTTGAGAAATGACTTTGTGAGCATAGCGGGTGAACATAATTGAAGATAGCAACATAATCATAGCAATTAGTTAACTTGGCATGAACAATATTTTTGCAAGAGAGAGAATTTAGAGAACATGACAACAGTTGAGGACCGGATTTATGTGGAGCCAGTCCCCCCTCCAATAGGCATTTTGTATTATGATTTCTCCCATTAAGAGAGACTTGTTACAATACAATCTTTGTGTTTCTTGTAACCTAGGTGATGCAATAAAGATGGAAAGCTTCATGCATCACAAGCATAACATAAACTTGAAGAAAGATTTAACTATCCCAAGCCTCAGTCCCAAGACCTCAAAGACCTTCAAAGGTGGAGAGAGCTAGCAGGGAATGAGGGTAGGGAAGAGGAAGAAGAAACATTTCATAGGAGAAAGAATTAGTTCCTCACTTATCATAACTCTTCTTGCTAGCATACATAATAGCATAGTAATGAAGAAGAAGGAGATGGCAAGCTTAAGCATTGAAGCATGGCTCTTGGTTGGATTTGCACTCCATAGCCAAGAGTGTTGGTGTAGGCAATCAACCTCTACTTGCTTAGAGAAGGAGAGGGAGCTCTTGCACTTTGCATAGCACACAATGAGAGTGTTTGTGAGTGTGTGTCGGTGAGTATACCTTCTAATCAACCCCCTAGCTTGCTTGGGTTGACCCCCCCTTGTAGATCATGCTTGAAGCTCATTGGACCCCTCCAGGCCTAGACTATCACAAGCGGAGGCATTACAAGCAACAAGGATAGCCTTGAGACAAGTGTCCCCCTTTCCCCTTTGAGAGAGAGGACTTGATAAATGCAAAATCAAATAATTAAATATCCTGAATTATCATTGGACCCCTTGGGTGGTAAACCAATAGGCTTTAGGCACACCATGAGGGCAACATGAGGAGGAAATTGACAAGTGTCCCTTCTGCTTTCTTTGTACCATGCATGCCTTGTGTGCGTGTGTGGGTGTTCTCTCTCATCCCCCCTCATGTAGGGCTTTCCCCCTCCTTGTAGGGATTGAATATTTGACTTTTTGACACCTCAAGCCCCTCATGCATAGGCCCAGTTCCCACCACAAGCTTGGCCCTTAAGCACTTTAAGCCTGGGCTGGGTTCTCACCTCAAGTGCAACCCTAGCATCTGAAGCATGTCAAGAAACTCAAGTAACTCAAGCATCTCAATCATCAAGCACCTCAAGAATCTCAAGCATGGGTTGGGTTCTCACCTCAAGTGCAACCCAAGCATCTCAAGCATGTCAAGCAACTCAAGCATCTTAATCATCAAGCACCTCAAGCACCTCAGTCATCAAACATGACAAGCAGGACTAGCACCTCGAGCTGGCCGGTTCCCACCTCAAGCTCAACCCTAGCTTACCTAAGTTCAAAGGACTTTTTCACACATTATTGGAGGTCTTCAATGAAGCTAACCCTAAGGTATTATGCTCCATTGGTTAGCCTTTCTCTTTGATAGACCATCTCTCATTTGGGACCCTTTACCATTCGCCCCGTGTTGAGATAAATCTATAAGCACATGTCTATAACTGAACACTTGTTCCCATTTATTCACCCACATTAAGTGATCAATTTAATATGAGAAAATCATTTGGGTTGGTTAGCTATTAGATATTAGATTTTTTGACACGACCTCTCTCTTGAAATCATTGTCGTCCTCGACTATGAGATAGAAGAGATAAAGCCTTCGGCATTAGTCAATTTTACTTAGCGGGTAGAGGATCCCTTTTTACCCTACGACATCTTTTCAAGATGGATGACTAATCCATTTGGTGCTTGGGAGACATAGCTGCCGCAAGCATGTCTGCTCTTTAGTCCATTTCCTTATCCCAAAGTAGAGTGACAAATTCTACTTGGTGTTCGAGAGACGTCGTCATCACAAACATGATTCTAAGCATGCATATTAGTTAAATTTGTGCACAATTGAAAAGAGCGCTAGTCTTATATGACAAAAACATGAGTCATTTAAAAGAAGTTTGTACATTTGCTTACTGCAATGTAGCATTGTAAGCATTGACAAGGATCATACTATCCTTAAGCTGTATTCCTTGCATCCATCTAGCATCTTCAAAAGGATAATTTTTGAACTTAATAAGATACCGTAGGATAGTCTTCCCATGTCACAGTACCTTGTCTTCATGCCAAAGTACAGCTTCGGGTTGTAGCACCTCTTCTTGGTCTTCAACTTCGAGAGAGTCTTAAATAATTGGTTCACTTGGTGGCTCGCCTTTGTAGGGCTTAAGTAGGCTTACATGAAAGGCATTGTGTATGAGCCAATGGTTGGGCAACATAAGTTGATAAGCTATCTCATTGATGGGCTTCAAGATTTGGAAAGGACCATAGTATCTTTTTGCTAGTTTAGCATAATACTTTTGATGGCCCGTAGGATTTTTGCCCGTCATTTGCCTTAATCGAGCCTTAGGAAACTTAAGTAAGACCTTATCATTTTGTTTGAACATTAAGGCCCTTCTGTGCTTATCAAGAGCAGCTTTTTGCCTTTGTTGAGATATGGATATAGCCTCCTTAATCTTTTGAAAAGATTCTTGTAGGTCATGACTATACTCATCGGCGGCGGCGAAGATCTTCCCATGTACTTTGAGTAGCAAGGGAAATTTAGGTCTTCCCTCAATGATCCCAAAAGGAGATTTTCCCGTAGAAGTATGTACAGTATTATTGTAGGCATACTCTACAAGAGGTAAGTACTTTTCCCATTGTGATCGTTGATCTACTTCGGTAACATAAGTCTTGAGTAGATCGAGTATCGTAAGATTGGCTATCTCACTTAGGCCATCCTTTTGTGGGTGATAGGCCGAAGAGAAATTCAATCTTTTTCCTAGATTTTCAAATAGACCTTTCCAAAAATTACTGGTCATTCTAGGATCCCTATCCGACACGATGGATGTGGATAATCCATGGTGCTTGAAAATGTGAGATATGAAGAGAGTTTGCATTTGATGTGCCTTAATAGTCTTTTTGACAGGAATAAAATGTGCTTGTTTGCTAAACCCGTCTACTATTGTCCATATTCCCGTATTGGATAATCTAAAGATAAAATCCATGGATATACTCTCCCATGGTGAATTTGGGATAGGCAATGGCTGGAGTAATCCAGGTTGCTTTCCTCTATCATACTTGGTCTTTTGGCATACTACACATTTTGAAACATACTCTTGTATGTCCACTTTCATGGTAGGCCAATAGAAGTATGTCTCTACTCCTTGGAGATTAGGTTGAATACCTCTATGCCCCGCATATGGAGGAGCATTGGATTCATACATAACTTCATCACGAAGGGAATGTGTAACATATAGCCTATTGTCGTGGAGAAGATAACCATCCTGCAAGGTGAGTGGTTCCTCTTTCTTCCGCAAAGCAAGGGCTGACATTATGTCTCTATAGCCAGGGTCAGTAGCATACTCATCTATCATAGAAGATAGATCATTGTGAGTAGCTATAGATACCGCATTAAATTTTGGTCGTCGTGAAAGTGCATCGACCACTTGATTGTGCTTACTAGCAATGTGAGCAATATGAAAATTAAATTGCGAAAGAGAATTTGCCCACCTCATTTGTTTGTCGGAAAGCTTGGTTTGCGTCATGAAATGCTTGATACTTTGGTGATAGGTTCGTAGAATAAATGGAGTCCCCAATAAGTAGTGCTTCCATGTGTCTAGGGCATGTAGAACAACTGAAAGCTCTTTCTCATAAATGCCCAAGACTCGTTCATCAATATTGAGCCTTCGGCTCTCATATGCTATGGCATGCCCTTCTTGAAGCAAGACTGCTCCAAGGCAATCACCACAAGCATCACATTGGACCTCAAATGGTTTTGAGAGATCCGGAAGTACGAGGGTTGGTTGGGAAGTAAGCTTCTCTTTGAGCTTATCAAAAGCATTTTGCTCCTTAGCAGTCCATACATACTTAACATTCTTCTTAGTTAAGTCGTGTAGTGGTCCTGCTACTTGAGAGAATTTTTCTATGAAGCGTCTATAATATGCACACATACCAATAAAGTTTTTTAGCTCAAGTAGATTCCGTGGGTTAGGCCATGCTTTTACTACCCCTAACTTTGATGGATCCATACGGATACCATCTCGAGAGATAATATGACCTATGTATTGTATCTCTTGATTGAAAAATTCACTTTTCTTTTGGTTGAGAAAAAGCTTATTCTCCATCAATGCTTGAGAAATCACTTGGAGATGTTTCTTATGTTCCTCCAAAGACTTGGAGTAGATGATGATCCAGTGAATTTGCGGTATGGTCTAAAAATTTTCTCCATTAGACGATTGAATGTAGCTGGTGCATTACTCAAACCAAAAGGAAGGACTAGATATTCATAAAGACCAAACGTTGTGAGAAACGCGATCTTTAAGCTATCTTCATCCACTATCCTTATTTGATGATAGCCACTCTTAAGGTCAATCCTACTGAAGTAGGTAGAGCCTTGTAGCTTATCAAACAGATCTTCACAGAAGCTGAGCTCTTCATTGATTTATCAAAACCAGGAGAATTTACAAGTGGAATAGTGCGACCACGCTCACTAGCATCTATATACATATTCTTTCCCCTATAAGTGAAGTAAATTCTTCTTTCACGGAACTTCATATTGGCAGCCATGCAATCAAACCATGGTGCCCCTAAGATAACATCCTCATGTTGGAGAGGAGAGATGAAAAAGTCTTCTTTGTCGACATACCTTTGGACATGAAGCCTCAACTTCCCAATCAAGGGAGTAACAGAAGCTTTTTGTCCCTTGAAAGCTGTGTCAGTGGTTACCATATCTCCCATCTCGAAAGCTTGAATGCCCAACTTGGTGGCCAACTCCATTGATATGAAGTTGTGAGTAGAGCTAGGGTCAAACAAGATGAATGCACCATGCTCTCTTAACTTTCCCCAAGCATAGGAGAGTGATGAGCCTTTGCAATGAGCATCCTCTTTTGGAGCTTCGGTGGTGGAAGCCCTAGGAGTCTCATTGCGAGTATTCTTCTTGGGGAAGAACGATAGCCATGTCCTTGCTCCCCACACTTAAAACACTTATGGTCCTTGCGAAAAGCTTCACGCTCTTCAAGAGAGAGTTTGTTTTTACCTTTGTAAACTCCCTTCTCCTTGGACCAATTGTTGTTGTTGTTGTTGTTGGAAGTGCCTTGGGAAGAATTTTGAACATTGGTTTTCCCCTTTGCATCATTTTTGTATTTGTTCTCCATCGGATTGACATTTGTCTAGCCCCTTGATGGAAATTGATGCGTGAAGCAACCATGGTGTGATGGATTACTTCACTGATAGTACCAGGCAGTTGAGAGTTAATGCATTCGACCATTTCTTCAGGTAACCCCGCATAGAATTGTTGCCTTTGCTCCGCAAGTCTATCTTTTGAAAGACAGTAGCCTTGAGATGTAAATCCCAAAACTTGTCTATATATTTATGGATAGACTCATGGGAGAGAAGCTTCAAGCTACACCATTCGCTAAGCACTTTCTCCTTTGCATCGCTTGCAAGGAATTGCTTCATGATGGAAACTCGTAAAGTTTTCCATGTCTTCGGGGCTTCACCATTGCCACGAAGGCTAGCCCACCAATGACGAGCTGATTTTTGGAAGTGCATAGCTAGGAGGACTCTGTGAAGCCCTCGTCTCCAAAGGCCGCATCAAATTGCTGGATGAAGGCCAACACTTTGTAGATAGCACCAAAGGTGCCATCATAGTTGAGAAAAGAGATACTCTTTCCTCCCTCCTTGAAATTCTTTAGCTTTTGTGACCTTCGCTATGCAGGAAATGATTTGCGATGTCCTCCCCTCTTGTATTCTCTTGGAGAATGGCCATTGCTTTCGTCAGAAGAGGAGGAAGGTGAAGAAGAAGGAGAAGAGGGTGACCTCTTCCTAGCCCTTTTCTTCCTTTGTTTACTCTCTTGCCTTTCAGAGTGATGACTATGTGTTGATCTTTTCCTCTTGGGAGGAGTGGGCGATCGTCTAGACCGCCGTCTTTGTGGAGCCACATATTCAAAGGAACTTAAACTTTCATTGCTTTCTTTCTCTTTGGATTCCTCCTCTCGAATGGGAGAGAGTCTTCTTTTGGGGGTCTCTTCAAGAGGCCTCCCAAGCTCTCAGCTCTCCTCTGGAGAGGAAGGGAAATTCCATAAGCACGAAGTTGTTGAGTAACTTCGGCTTGCAAAGCAGGGTTGCCCATAGCTTGATGCAACCTAGTGACGAGATAATTCACAAACATGGGAGCATCATCATTAGCACCTTCATGTGCAAAATCAACGCTATCAATGTTCATTCTACTCTCTTGATTATTGTCAGCCATGTTAACAAAATTTATGTATGTACTTAGTGTATGATTTGGCAATTCAAAACCTTAGCTGCCACTCCTCTTAGCCTTTGAAAATCGGCTCTTAAGTATCTACACCCACGGCTCGAAGTGGTTAATTATAGACAGTAGAGAAGTAGGTCTAACATAGCAAAGTTGCCGAGGGCTAGCTCCTTTCGGACTTCTTATGGCTCAATAGTGGTAAAGCCGTAGGCAAGTCTAAAAAGACTCCATTATTAAGTCCAAAGCTCCCGAGGTGTGCACCATCCCCCACATAGTGGGCTCAACAAAACCGACAATAGATCCCAGTTCCACTTACCCTAATATAATTAACAACATCAACCATTTATAGGCTACTTAAGGACCACTCTTCTTAATCAAGAAAAGAGAAACCAAATGCTTTGATACCAATGTAATGGAATTGGCCTATTTAACTTGAGAGTAGCGGAAATTAATGAGAGCACTTTTTAGAAATGACTTTGTGAGCATAGTGGGTGAACATAATTGAAGATAGCAACATAATCATAGCAATTAGTTAACTTGCCATGAACAATACTTTTGCAAGAGAGAGAATTTAGAGAACATGACAACACTTGAGGACCGGATTTATGTGGAGCCGGTTCCCCCTCCAATAGGCATTTGTGTTATGATTTCTCCCATTAAGAGAGACTTGTTACAATACATTCTTTGTGTTACTTGTGACCTAGGTGATGCAAAGAAGATGGAAAGCTTCATGCATCACAAGCATAACATAAACTTGAAGAAAGATTTAACTATCTCAAGCCTCAATCCCAAGACCTCAAACACCTTCGAAGGTGGAGAGAGCTAGCAGGTAATGAGGGTAGGGAAGAGGAAGAAGAAACATTTCATAGGAGAAAGAATTAGTTCCTCACTTATCATAACTCTTCTTGCTAGCATACATAATAGCATAGTAATGAAGAAGAAGGAGATGGCAAGCTTAAGCATTGAAGCATGGCTCTTGGTTGGATTTGCACTCCATAGCCAAGAGTGTTGGTGTAGGCTCTCAACCTCTACTTGCTTGGAGAAGGAGAGGGAGCTCTTGCACTTTGCATAGCACACAATGAGAGTGTTTGTGAGTGTGTGTGGGTGAGTATACCTTCTACGCAACCCCCTAGCTTGCTTGGGTCGACCCCCACTTGTAGCTCATGCTTGAAGCTTATTGGACCCCTCCAGGCCTAGCCAATCACAAGCAGGAGGCATTACAAGCAGCAAGGGTAGCCTTGAGACAAGTGTCCCCCTTTCCCCTTTGAGAGAGAGGACTTGATAAATGCAAAATCAAATAATTAAGTATCCTAAATTATCATTGGACCCCTTGGGTGGCAATCCAATAGGCTTCAGGCACACCATGAGGGCAACATGAGGAGGAATTTGACAAGTGTCCCTTCTGCTTTCTTTGTACCATGCATGCCTTGTGTGAGTGTGTGGGTGTTCTCTCTCATCCCCCCTCATGTAGGGATTGCCCCCTCATTGTAGGGATTGAATATTTGATTTTTTGACACCTCAATCCCCTCATGCATAGGCCTAGTTCCCACCACAAGCTTGGCCCTTAAGCACTTTAAGCTTGGGCTGGGTTCTCATCTCAAGTGCAACCCTAGCATCTCAAGCATGTCAAGCACCTCAAGCATCTCAATCATCAAGCACCTCAAGCATCTCCAGCACCTCAATCATCAAGCACCTCAAGCACCTCAATTATCAAGCATGACAAGCATGACTAGCACCTCGAGCTGGGTCGGGTTCCCGCCTCAAGCTCAGCCCTAGCTTACCTAAGGTCAAAGGACTTGTACACACATTATTGCAGGTCTTCAATGAATCTAACCCTAAGGTATTATGCTCCATTGGTTAGCCTTGCTCTTTGATAGACCATCTCTCATTTGGGCTCCTTTACCATTGGCCCTGTGTTGAGATAGATCTATAAGCACATGTCTATATCATAACACTTGTTCTCGTTTATTCTCCCACATTAAGTGATCAATTTAATATGAGAAAATCATTTGGGTTGGTTAGATATTAGATATTAGATTTTATGACACCTAGCTTGCGTAAGGTCAAATGACTTTTTAACACTAACTTTTGGAGGTCTTTAATGAAGCTAACCCTAAGGTCTTTTAAGCTCCATTAGATGCACATTGCTCTTTGATAGACTACGTCTGTTTGGACCCCTTTTGAGATGTAACCATCTCTCCTCTTGGTCCCTTACTGCGATAAATGTAGAAGAACTTATTGCACATTTCTCTTTGGTAGACCGTCTCCTTTGGGACCCCTATTGAGATACAACCCTTTCTCCTTTCGGTCCCCTGTTGAGATAGGTCGAGAAGCACACACACACACACACACACACACACACACACACACACACACACACACACACACACACATATATATATATATATATATATATATATATATATATATATATATATATATATATATATATATATATATATATATATACTAACTCTTATTTTACTTTTATCTTCCCATATTAAGTGATCAATTTAATATGAGAAAATCATTTGGAAAAGTTAGATATTATATTTTATGACATTACCTCTCTCTTTAAATCATAGTCTTCCTTGACTATGAGGTGGAGAAGATAAAGTCTAGTCATTAGTCCATGTTTCTTAGCGGGTAGAGGATCCCTTTTTACCCTACGACATCATTCCAGAATGGCTGACTAATTCATTTGGTGCTCGGGAGACTTAGCTTCCGCAAGCATGTCTGCTCTTTAGTCCATATTATACTTCCAAAGTAGAGTAACAAGTTCTACTTGGTATTTCGGAGACGTCGTCACCACAAACATGATCCTAATCATGCATACTTCTTAAATTTTGTGCACAATAAAAGAAAGAGAGTGAGTCTTATAAGACAAAAATGTTGTTCATTTAAAATCCATTTTCATTTTCTTACTCTAGTTTAGCATTGCAAGCATTGACAAGGTTCATATTATCCTTAAGCTAGGTTCCTTATCCATCTAGCATCTTTAAAAGGATAATTCTTAAACTTAACAAGATATCATTGGATAATTTTACCGTTTCTTAGTACCTTGTCTTTGTGTGCTGAAGAATTGATTTTGGCTGCAACACCTCTTCTTGATCTTCCATCTCTAGCGGGTCCTCCATTATTGGTTCTTTTTGTGGCTCTCCTTTGTAAGGCTTGAGTAGGTTCACATGGTTAACATTGTGAATGAGCCAATGGTTGGGCAACTTTAATTAATAAGCCATCTCATTGATTGGCTTAAGAATTTAAAAAGGACCATAGTATCTTTTTGCTAGTTTAGCATAATACTCTTGGTGGCCCGTAAAAATCTTACCTAAAGTATGCCTTAGATGAGCCTTGAGAAACTTTAGCAAGATCCAATCATTTTTCTTAAAGGCTAAGGCTTTTCTATGCTTAATAGCTACAACCCTTTTTGCCTTTGCTGTAAGATGGATATAACCCTTTTTACTATTTGGAAAAGATTCTTGTAAGTCTCGGCTATATTCATCACCAATCTTCCCATATACCCTAAGTAGTAGGGGACTTTTGGATCTTCTCTCTTTAACCTCGAAAGGTGCTTTCCCCATAGAAGTATGTACATGTCATTGTACACATACTCTATAAGAGGTAGCTACTTCTCTCATTGAGAACGTTGATCTACTTCCATGACATAGACTTTTAGTAGATTCAAGAATTTTCAGATTAGTTATTTCACTTTGGTCATTCGTTTGTGGATGATAGGCCGAAAGAGAAATCTAATCTACTTCCTAGATTCTCAAAGAGACCCTTCTAGAAATTATTGGTCATTCTAGGATCTTTGTGCTGTATGTTGGCAAGCCATGATACTTGAAAATTTGAGATCTAGAGAGGGTTACCGTTTGATTTACCTTAATAGTCTTTTTGACATGCATAGAGTGTGTTTTCTTGCTAAGCCTGTCGACGACTGAAACAATCCATTTGCTTCCCTCGATCAAATTTCAATTTTTTGGTACACCATGCATTTAGAAATATACTCTTGTATGTTTATTTTTCATGGTAGACCAACAGAAATACATTTCTACTCCTTGAAGAGTAGATTATGGAATTATTCTTTACCCCATATAAGTTGAAGCATGGGATTCATATATGAATTTTTTATTGTATGGGTGAGTAACGCATAGCCTATTGCCGTTTGGAAGATAACCATCCTTCAAGGTGAATGGTTCTTTTTTTCTTCCGTAATGCAAAGGCTATAATTACCTACTTAAAGTCTTGGTCAGTAGGATACTCATCTATCATAAAAGATAGATCATTGTGAGTTGCTAAGACACCACATTTACCCTTGGCCATTGTGAAAGTGCATCGACCACTTGATTGTACTTGTTGCTAGCAATGTGAGCAATATGAAATTTAAATTGCAAAAGAAAATTGAAAATTTGTCCACCTCATTTGTTTGTCGGAAAGCTTGGTTTTGGTCATGAAGTACTTGAGACTTTGTGATCCATTCGTAAGATGAATGCAACCCCGAAGAGGTAGTGCTTCCATGTGTCTAGGCCATATAGAACAGCTAAAAGATCTTTTTCGTATATGCCCAAGACCCTTTCATTGGCATTGAGCCTTCGGCTCTCATATGCTATTGCATGGCCTTCTTGAAGCAAAACTGCTCCAAGGCAATCACCACAAGCATCACATTGGAACTCAAATGACTTTGAGAGATCTGGAAGCATAAGGACTAGTTGAGAGGTAAGCTTCTCTTTGAGCTTGTCAAAAGCATTTTGTTCTTTAGCAGTACATCATTACTTAACGTTCTTCCTTGTTAAGTCATGCAATGGTCCTACTAATTGAGAGAATTTTGCTATGAAGCGTCTATAGTATGCACACATACCAATAAAGCTTCTTAACTCATGTAGATTCCTTGGATTAGGCCATGCTTTTATTACCTCCAACTTTGATGGATTCATACATATACCATCTTGAGAGATAATGTGACCTAAATATTGAATCTCTTGTAGGAGAAATTTACTCTTCTTTTGATTAATGAAAAGCTTATTCTCCCTCACAACTTGAAAGATTACCTGGAGGTGTCACTTGTACTCCTCAAGAGAATTTGAGTGGCTTGAAGATTTTTGTCCATCGTGAGTTTGAATGCGACTGGAGCATTTTCCAGGCCAAAACTTGTGACTTATCAAGTAGATCTTCTACCCGTGGCACGGGAAATATTTGTTTTAAATAGCAATCCTATTTAGTGCTCTATAGTTGACACACATGTGATATATGCCATCTTTCTTTTGCACTAAAAGTATTGGTGAACAAAATGGAGAGTAGCTAGGCCTCACCATCCCTTTTTCCACCAATTCGTGCACTTGCCTCATGATCTCCTCTTGTTGAGATTATGAAACTCAATAAGGAGGTTTATTAGGCGGTGAGCTTTGTCAAAGCTTTATTGCATGGTCATCATCCCCTCGTTTTGGAGGTAGCTCACTAGGGATGTCATCAATGAAAACATCTTGGAATCTATTTAGGAAATTAGACAACTCTAATTCCTCTTGATTCCCTTTATTGCTACTTGTGAAAACATTTGAATCATTTACAGATTCTCTAACAAAAATTATATATGCAAAAATAGAGATTTTCATTGACTTATCAAAAGCAAGTGTGTTTACTAGGAATATGGTGTTCCCCGAATCATTAGCATATATGTACATACTCTTTTCCATGTAGGTGAAATAGATTCTCCTTTCATGGAACTTCATGTTGGCAGCCATGCGATTGAACCATGGTGCCCCTGGGATAATATCATCATGTTGGAGAGGAGAGATTTAAAAAAAGACTTCTTTGTCGACATAGATTTGGACACGAAGCCTCAACTTCCCAATCAAGGGAGTAATGAAGGCTTGCTATCCCTTGAAAGCTATGTCAGCAGTTACAATATCTCCCATCACAAAACCTTGAATGCCCAACCTGGTGGCAAACTCCGTTGATATGAAGTTTTGAGTAGAGCCAGGGTCAAACAAGATGAAGGCATCATGCTCCCTTACTTTCTCCCAAGCATAGGAGAGGAATGAGCCTTTGCAATGAGTATCCTCTTTTAGAGCTTCAACCATGGAAGCTCTAGAAGTGTCATTGCAAACATTTCTTTTGGGGCAAAAACGATAACCATGTCCTTGCTCCCCACACTTAAAGCATTTATGGACTTTACGAAAGGCCTCTAATTTTTTGGGAGCGAGCTTTTTAAAAAAAACCTTTGTAAGATCCTTTCTCCTTGGCATTGTTGTTGTTGGTGCTGGTGTTGCCTTGGAAAGAGTTTTGAGCATTGCTTTTCCCTTTAGATTCATTTCGATCCTTGTTTTCCACGGGCTTGAAATTTCTTCCCACCCCTTGTTGGAAATTGATCCTTGAAGCAACCATAGTGTGGTGGATGGCTTCGGGCATAGTGCTAGGCCATTGTGAGTTGACATACTCGGCCATTTCTTTAGGTAATACCACACAAAATTGTTTCTTTTATTCGGCGAAGTCTATCCTTTGAAAGATTGTACCTTTGAGATGTAAATCCCAAAACTTGTCTACATATTTGTGGATAGATTCGTTAAAGAGCAGCTTCAAACTTCGCCATTCGGTGAGTACTTTGTCCTTGGCATCGCTTGTAAGAAATTGCTTCATGATGGAAACTCGTAGAGTTTTCCATGTCTTTAGGGCCTCGACATTGTTATGAATGCTAGCCCACCATTGACGAGTAGATTTTTGAAAGTGCATAGCTACATGGTGTAGCTTGGAGGACTCCGTGAAGCCCTCTTCTCCAAAGGCCGCATCAAATTGTTGGATAAAGGCCAATACTTTATTGGTGGCACCAAAGGTGCCATCATAGGTGAGAAAAGAGATACTTTTTCCTCCTCTTTGAATTTCTTAAGCTTTTGGGACCTTCGCCATGCAGGGTAAGTTTTGCAATGTCCTCTCCTCTTGTATTCTCTAGGAGAATAACTATTGCTTTCGTCGGAAGAGGAGGAAGGTAAAGAAGAAGGAGAATTAGGTGACCTCTTTCTTGCCTTTTTCTTCCTTTGTTTCCTCTCTTCCCTTTTGGAGTGTGACGAGGAGAAGGACTATGGATTGACCATTTCCTCTTGGGAGGAGTTGGTGATAGTCTAGACCACCGTCTTTGTGGAACCACATCTTCAGAGGAACTTAGGGATTTTCTTCTTTCTCGTTCTTTGGATTCCTCTTCTCTTATGGGAGAGAGTCTTCTTTTGGGAGTCTCATCAAGAGGTCTCCTAAACTCTCTCTCCTCTTGGAGAGGAAGGGAAATCCCATAAGCACGAAGTTGCTGGGTAACTTTGGCTTGCAAAGTAGGGTTGCCCATAGCTTAATGCAACCTAGTAATGAGATAATTGATAAACATGGGGGCATCACATTAGCACTTTCATGTGCAAAATCAAAGTTATCAATGTTCATTCTACTCTCTTGGTTATTGTCAGCCATGCTAATTATACTTATGTGTTTACTTAGTGTATCTTTGGTAACTCAAAACCTTAGTTGCTACTCCTCTTAGCCTTTGAAAATAAGCACTTAAGTATCTACACCCATGGCTCGAATTGGTTAATTATAGAGAGTAGTGGGGTGGGTCTAACACAACATAATTGCCAAGGGATAGCTCCTTTTGAACTTCTTATGGCTCAATAATGGTAAAGCCGTAGGTAAGTCTAAAACGACTCCATTATTAAGACCAAAGCTCCCGAGGTGTGCACCATATCCGGCATAGTGAACTCATCAAAACCGATAATAGATCCCAATCTCATTCCCCTAATATAATTCACAAAATCAACCATTAATAGGCTACTTAAGGTGCTCTCTCTCTCTCTCTCTCATTATTTTATTATTTCATTTGGACATGTGTCCTCTTTTTTCCTCTTTGAGAGAAAGAACTTAATTATTTATTTGTATGTATCTAAATTCTCATTGGACCCCTTTAAACCTAACCAATAGCATTCAAACACATCACGAGGGTCACATGTGGAAGATCATTTGAACATGTGTCTTTTATGCTTATTAAGTCATTTGGTTAAATTGAATACTTCAAGGACTTAGTCAATCAAGAAAGCATATGTCTTTTATGCTTCTTAAGTCGTTTGTTTTGAATTGAATACTTCAAGCCTTAGTCAATCAAGCATGGACATTCATGCCTCTTAAGAATTTATATTTGAATTTAACATTTCAAAAACTTAGTCTTTTAAATATAAAAATCACCTCAAGCTTTGGGCAAGGTTCCCACGATCACTTTAAGCGTTTTAGCACCTCATGCTTGGGTACGATTCCCACCTTGAGGTTAGCCCTAGCTTGCATAAGGTCAAAGGACCTTTTAACACTAACTTTGGGAGGTCTTTAATGAAGTTAACCTTAAGGTCTTTTAAGCTCCATTAGATGCACATTGCTCTTTGATAGACTACCTCCGTTTGGACCCCTTTTGAGATGTAACCATCTCTCCTCTTGGTCCTTTACTGAGGTAAATCTAGAAGCATTTATTACACATTTCTCTTTGGTAGAATGTCTCTTTTTGAACCTCTATTGAGATGCAACCATTTCTCCTTTCGGTCCCCTATCGAGATAGATCTAAAAGCACACATATATATACTAACTCTTGTTTCCCTTTTATCTTCCCATATTAAGTGATCAACTTAATATGAAAAAATCATTTGGTAAAGTTAGATATTATATTTTATGACACTAAAGGAGGAAGAAAATTTTGAGATCTTATGTGCCTTGAATCTCTTGTGTCTTTGGGGAGCTCAAAAATTAAGCTAGAGTACTTCTCAAGTTGAAAACTTCTATGTCCCAAGGGTAACTTGCTAAGGGTATATCCATGTGGACCTTCTGTTTCCCTCATTGATACTACCCTTATGACCTTTCCCTCATAGGCATCTTTTGAGGTGTTTTGACAGTAGCTTGGAATAGATACCTTTGTCCAATATGATGGAACTTTGGATCCGTTTTAATACAGCCTTAATACTCAAGCATTGAAGGACTACAAGATTGACTACATTACTAAAGTGAATAAGTCTTAACTTAAAGTATTTTTTCTCTAAATAAAAATATGGTTATAAAAACCAAGACTTGTTTTGGATCAAAATAAGTCTTGGTTTAAAACTAAAGTGAATAAGTCTTAACTTAGAGTGTTTTTTCTCTAAATAGAAATATGGTTATAAAAACCAAGACTTATTTTGGATCAAAATTATGGTTTAAAAATTAGTGGAAACAATTCACATGCTTGAGGTAAACTTTGATTCCTCTTCATTTTGCTAGAATGGAGCAAGAGTGAAATCCCTCTAATCCAACAACTTTTGAAAAGAACCGTTGTGCGAGGTTGTTATTTTGTATCTATCAAATGTGTCCAATAAGAGGTTTCTCTTTTGAAATGCCTTATAGCTACATGCAGTTAGCAATATTCCAATGATTCATCAAGAGTTCCACTATAAGCTGTGAACTCATTAAGTGCACTTCAAAATTCTGATATGCTAGAAGATCACACATGTGGATGGCTTGTCTCATCTTTGAGATTTTTTTGATGAACATTTTGGAGTCTCAAAATCAATCAGAGTGGCCGAGTTTCCTTTTGCTATGACCAAAAAATCTGATGGTACTCCTTATGCTTGCTTCTTTTTGGTCTTCATCTCGAAAAAATTGCTCCATTTCATTAAGTGATGATTTACCCTCAAAATGATAGGCCCTCATATCCCTCTCACGATCCACGCATGATGATTATAGAGAGATCATTGTCACTTCCCTTGTCTCCAACAACAACCAATTGTTGATGTAGATCCCTCACACTTTGATAAAGTTGGTTGTGTATTCCCTTTGGTTCATCTTTGTGCTGGTAAATTCAAATCTCAAAGAAATTCTCCTTGATGTACTCCCAGATGTACACTTTCACTCATATATGTTCTTCAATTTCTTCCAAGCTTTTGTAGGAGCCTTCACATCCACTAGATGGATAAGCAGATACATGTAGCATTTTGCACTTAACTTCATGATATGTACTACAAACATGGACTTCTTCTCCAATTTGCCCAATTCCTCTTTAATAAGTTGATCTTCACTTGGTCTCTATATGGAAACCAACTCCTAGAAATCTTGGAAGAAGTGTAGAGGCTATAAATTCACATTCCATGTGGCATACTTGATACCAATGATATTTTCAACTCTCTCCAAACGTAGGCTTTATAAACTTTGTGCCATCTTCAGCTTCAAAGGGATGATGGGATGAATAGGGACATTTAAGTACGCTCTACAAACCTTGTGTGATACCATCATGCAAAAAAGCTAGGGGGTTGGGCACAAAGGACAACCTTGTTACATTGATCTAGATATATTTTTTGTTCTTATTTTGATTGTTTTGTGGCACCTCAGAGTCAATCATAGCTAGTGTCTCTGGGGAGGGAACATCTTGCCGTATATATGAAAAACTAGGGGAGTCATAACCTAGCACATATGTTATTTTTTCAAGGTTTTTGTTTTTGGGAGCTAAAGCTCATCAATTGCATGCTTACGATGTGCAGGTCTAGCGACTCTTGGAGGTTTAGAATATGTAATAGAGATTTATGTGGGGAAGGGGTAGGTGGAGCTATTGGTCCTTTATCAAGAATGGTCAAGGGTTTACCAAATATTTTCTCGCTAGGAACTGAGTGTTTGCTTCCAGGGCAGGAGGGGATATGGTCTACTGAGATAGTTGTGTCCACAATGATTTATTCATGAAGAATTGGATTTTGAATGTGCTTTGATCTACAATTGCCTTTGTCTTCATAGATCACCAAAGCTTCTTTGAGAGCAAGAGGACAATAATAAATACCACTTTAATATTGAAAGAAATGCATAAAAATGGCAAAAAGTAAGGTCAAGCTTCTTCAATTGGCCACTAGTATTACTAGTATGGCTGGGCGGCCTCTCTCTCTTTCTCCCTCTCTCCCTCTTTATCGCATGCAAAGGGGCTTGTTTTTGTTTTGGACTTTAGCCTTCAGGTCGCAGGATGCGACACGTGTAAAGGGCTCCCCCTTCCGCCATATTATGGGCTCCCCCTTCCGCCATATTATGTGAGTAGATAATGGGAAATTATATATGATTGAAATGTCTTTTCCCATATGTGGAAATATCATGCCATGTTTGCCATTTGGACAGCAAGTTAGCGTTCACTATCAAAGCTTTGAAAAGAAATGCTCCCTTGACGTCAATGAATATAGAAAGCAATGCCTTCTTGCCCAATCTGTGAGCCTACTTCTTCTTACCAATAATGTACTTTCTCTCCATAGTCCACAAAAAGAGGCGCACATGTAAAAGGCACATGAGAGATATCACCTTTCAAATCAAGCCCTTGTGCACACATGTCATGTAGCACATAAATGGAGAGGGTAGCACATTCAAGCATTCACCTCACCCGTGACACACAACAAATCTAGATGGAGAAAGACCAAAGTCTTCCCTTTCCTAGAAAGCAAACACATTGCCACTAATGTAGGGCTAAGGTTCCCAACTAGGGTTACTTTTTGACGGGCATTTTACCTGCTCTTTGGTATTTCGCCATTTTTAATGAGTGAAACTGTGAGGTCTTGTGAAGAAGAAGAGAGTCCGTGCTAGGTAGTGTTTGATAAAAGTGTGTCTCAGCTTAGCCTTGAGCTGTTGAGGGGTTCACTATAGCTGATTGAGAGGAAAGTGCAAAGGAAAAATTTCACTTAGATTTTGCAAGAAAACAATGTACGTATAGTAAAAAATATGGTTTAATTTGCAAAAATTTCTACTTAAGAATTGACTTAAAAGTATTTGTCTATGTTTGGGAAACAGGGTTTTTCCTAACATCGGTGTTAGCTCATTTGGCACTGGGCAAAGTCAAGCACATCGGTCCTCATATTGCATGAAAAAGGCAAGGTGTAAGTATTTCATTGTCACTTTTGGAAATATTGATTGAAATGTATTATCAATGTCTCCTCTTTATCCTCTTTGATAGCAATTGCAAACAAAAAAGTGATAGTAATTGGATGCATGTAACTCTATATAGTGGATCCTCCGAATAGTTGCAGTGGATTATGTTTGATGTGCAATATGAGGCGAGACACACTGCTCATATTTTTTGGCGCGTTAACGCGTTTTAGTGAACACAGGCAAAGACCTACATATTTTTTGAATCCAATTTTATAATTTGTGAATGGTCCCTTCATTTTATGACTTTGTTTTCAACATTTGTTTCAAAAAGACTTATTTTAATTTGTAAAAAGTCCCATGATTTATTTTTCAACTTTTTATTTTAGAATAACAATGTGAGTTTCACCTTGTTTCTTTCTTATTATTGACTCCAATCTCATTTCCATTACCAAAATAACTTTTTTTGCCATACAAGAGTGAGTGGAGATGTCATAGTGACTTACACAAGGTGAGGAGACACGAAGGCCTGTTAAGTTAAGGGGAGATGAGGAAGAGTAAGTTTAAATCCGTGCCCATAATCACATGGAATTTTTATTGTGTTTTAACATAAAATTGTATGATCTACGAAGAATTACCAAAATACCCCTCTAATCTGTGGAAATTTTCAAAATACCCCTCAAATTTCAAAAATTCTCAAAATATCCTTGTATCTATTTTGGTTGGATTGTTAAGGTTTTCTCATCTTTATTCTTTTTTGGCAATTGAGATCCATTTTTGAGTGCTTAGCATGTAATGTCACAAATTACCTCGCAAAAAAGGCAATTATGTCCAAAAATAATGAAGCAATTCATCTCCAAAGCCTGCATAACCAACTCGAACTTAGTTTTAGCATCTTGTATGATAGACACTGAGTCTTCTTATAAAGATCTACAAATAAAATATTTTTGGAGAAATTTACTCACAACTAGGGGTAATTTGGGGATTTTGAAAAATATGGATATTTTGAGAATTTTTGAAATTTAAGATGTGGAAATTTCCACAAATTAGAGAAATATTTTGGTAATTTTTCCTATGATATGACACATATATAATCACAAGTAGTTTACATATTACAAAAAGCTCCACTTAAATAATGTGAAAGGTGCACATTGTATATCAACATTTTGAAATAAAATAAAATGAGAAAGAAGTAAAATGAAAACAATAAAATGTAAATTTATAAAAAAAAATTATTTTAGTTTTTTTCCATAAGAAAACATAAATATAATAAACATAAAAATAATAAAACAAGATAGTGAAATGAACTTTTATGAAGTTTTTAAGTGAAAGAATCTTTTATCAATACCTCATATCATGGAATCAAACTCCTATCAATACACTTTCTAATCCAAAAAGGTGAATGCACATTTGAAAAATAGCATTTAAAACACTATGATGTGTTTCTATTCACAAGACTTTCAATGCCCTTGGGACACTTGTCAAGCAACGAAATTATAACGACCTTTACCCATAGTACACTAAGGCCTTTAGCATGCCAAAAAGATTACACAATCACACTACATGTGCCTTGAGGGGGCAATGTTTTCAAATGGGGGATTGTAACAATACGCAACATGACACTGACAAAGGGCTGCTAAATATATCACACTAGTATATGATGCACTTAAAGTGCATGATTGCATTCTTTGACATTAACAACAGCGCCCCAATTTGATCCAACTACATAAATAAGCTCAATGTTCTTGTTCACAACATAAATGAGCCCAATAATCTTGCTCACAACATAAATGAGAACAATGCTCTTGCTCACAACACCATTGAAGAGAAGAAACCTCATTCACTCTTCCACGCACTAGAAAACAGGAAGCAAACAAGTCAAGAGTGCACATGACCACCTGTAGAAACTCTGCTCCTTCTTACACACACAGAGGTGAAAGTGTTGATATTTGATCAAGCAAGCACACCCTCAACTTGGACACTCATGCCACCATGAGTGATGTCGCAAAAACCAGCCTTTTCATATCATTTGGACCTAGTTTCTGGCATCTTTAGAGCCATTTTTTAATCCTTGATGGAAAATTTTTGGGGAACAAACTCCGACATTCTCCAAATTTTGTAGGCGCAATCCTTGATACTCAAAAATTATTTCCGCATATGGAAATTCTATTTTTGACCACTTCTGAGGCGCTTTTGTGCATCACTATATATCGGGTATCACATAATTATCGCATGCTTCAAACTTCCGGGGCGAGATGAGCATACCCACACTTCCTACTTGGATTACTTACATTCTAGAAAGCTCAAAAACATACGCTAGAGCCAAAATAAGCAACTTGGCACCACATCCAAGGCTTCGACACCCTGTTCACATATGTACATGTGCGCGACTATCGACATACAAACCTGACTACTTATAATGTGTATATGGTCCATCATATTTGAAACCCAATATCAAGTTGGCAAAGCCTCCAAATGCATCTATTTACATATGTATGTACACATGCCATGCATATACACACTACTCTATATATACGCGAAAATTTATTTATTAATGTATTCAAATTTATATTTTTGTACATTTTTGAGATGATACATGCACACATATTTATGGCTAAATTTACATCTTTATACTTCTCCCTTAAATGAAAAATGAAGATGACTTAGTGTCTAAAAGATAGACCACACTATTAAGATTCGATAATGCAATAGAGCAGCAGGAGTCTTAAGGTGGGGGGAAGAAGCTAGATACTTCAAGAACTCCATCCTACATTGGTCCCCCTGGCTCTCCAAAGTTGTGGATCCGCCACAAACTCCGTATTGGATTGAGACAGCCAGGAAGATGAATAATAAGGGTCTGAACCGACTTGAGCACTTCTGGGACAGTGGCAACAAGGGTTGGAAAACCATTGACCTTATGGTTACCCAATACCAACTTAATAGCTTGGACGTCTTGCTTGTCCACAAAGTGATGAAAGAGCTTGACAATCTAGTGATGCCAATATGTGATTCGGAGTTGGACTAGAATGCCTGGAAATGGCCCGAAAGCAGTCTCTTGTGGAAACCCCATACTAAAAGCATCTATCAGACAATGATACAAAAGAAGAATTGGTCTAGCCCCTTAACAAGATATGGAAAAAGCGATGGCCGGAGGAAAGGTGGGAGCATGTAACGGAGAACATATGGAAGCCAAAGGTTCCGCAGTACATGCAGGTTTTCTTATGGAAGGTTATTTGGGGTGCTCTACCGACGGGGGTGAAGATTCAAGAGAGAGGGATTGAGTCAGATCGATGCTTGGGGTGCAGGGTAGCTAGTGAAGATCTGGCCCACCTATTCATGGACTGCCCAGCTATCAAAGGCCTCACAGGGAAAGTATGCAAGTGGGTCCAGAGAACATGGAAAATTAGTTTTTTCAAGACTGACCTATTCCTTGGAGGTAAAAATTTAGGTAGTCCTGCACTCCTCATCAGCACTCAGATCGTCAGATACTTCTTCTTTCGTAATGTATGGCAGACAAGGAACCGCCGTGTTTTTAAAGGAGGTTTTGAGGTGGCAAGCTTTGCAGAAATTATACAAGAAAGCAAAGTGCTAATATGGGCACTCGGGCGCAAGCATCACTCGGAGGATTGGTCTAGGACTACTTGTGCCTTGTTGTCAGCAGATGGAATGCCTAGGATGGGGGCAAATCTTGGCCATTGGTAAATAAAAGATCTCAGAATGACAAGAGTATGGACCTTGTGTATCAAGGTTGTGGAGGCGGGTTCGTAGGGGTGGTTGCCCTGATGCGGATGTAATTATGATCCCTGGATGTTGTCATGGCTTAACATGAGCATGACAAAACCTTGTAATTTTTTGGGCTGCTCAATATAATCCACTCACAATTGTGAGTTTTGCTATAAAAAAAAAGATTCGATAATAAAATCTCGAGTAGCCAATTTGAGCTTGTGTTCAATGAGAGAATTGTGGATGCTTTTGAAGTCAAAAGATCAATCAAGCAGGGTAGCCCGCTTGCCCCTCTTTTGTTTGCCATTGGATCTCATCCATTGGTGACATTTCTCAAAGACAACGTTGCACGAGGAGAGCTTCAAGGGTTGTCTCTACCTAACAACGACCAAATTTTGGCGTGAAGCTGTTTGCGGATGATTCTGTTCTCTTCCTCAAATCTTGCCCTGAAGTGATTAGCAAGGCTTTAGAGATTGTGTAGACATATACCATTACATTAGGGTCGAAGTGTAGTATTGAAAAATCAAGCTTGATTTGTTACCAAAAAACAACTTGTTTGATCAATCAATGTGGAATGGGGAGATAGTTTCAAAATGAAAGATATTCCAGCACTTGGGGGCCCCTCTGGGAGTGAACATAACCCACAAGCAAAGAGTCCTATGGGTCTTGGATAAGGTAAGGAGCAAGATGAGAAGGTGGGAGTCTGTGCTTCTTCCTTTCTTGAGCAGAGTAAAACGATCAATTCATTATGCTCCTTTACATAGCCTTTAACGGTTCATTGGTAAAGCTAGCCAAATGCAATTGGAAAGAGATCTTAAAACCGACGAAAAGATCCTTATGGAAAAACAACACTAAAGACTTGACACTTTGGCAGTGCGCAGGATGGGAATCCGTTGCGAGACCTATAGACCAGGATGATAACGGGATTCTTCACCCTAGTACTCATGCAAAGGCCCAGTGTGCCAAGTTTGTGGTAACATTCACGAAGCAAGACCAAGCATGGGCTATTATGACAAAGGACATGATGGAAAATGTCAAATTGTGCTCGCAAGGTGGCCAGTGGAAAGGGCTTGAGATGCATGACAAGTTGCTTGCCCCTCGGTGGACTTACCTGAAGCTGGGGGTACAACATGCGAGCTAGTTTGAAAATGCAAGAGAGAAGAAGAGGCCTTGGAATGGGAAGAAATAACTAGATACTTTCACAATTCCATAACCCATTGGTCCCGTTAGATTTTAAAGGCAGGAAGCGTCCATTTGAGCACATTCTAGAGGGAAATTGCCCAAAAGATCAATAAAAAATGACTAGGACGATTGGGCCAACTTTGGGACAACAACATCAACAGAAATTGGAAAGGAATATACCAACTCACCTCTCAATTCTACCTCAGTGGGATGGAAAGACTGTTGGCCAACAGAGCATTAGAACGATTAGGCATATATTGGCTTCCTACATGCGAGTCTAAATTTAAGTGGAAAGCATGGCAGTGACCCGTGAACAAGCATGTTCTTAAATGCAAACCAAGGACGTGTACAACACCCTTATGGTCTTGTCGGATTGGTTTTCCCTCCTATGACGATCTCTAAGAACACCTGGTGCCCCCAATGGCCACTTACGATGAAGTTTTTTCTATGGAAGTTCCGCTGGAGAGCCTTACCTACCGGTGTAAAGGTTCTAGCTAGAGGAATTGGTCCAGACAGATGCTCGCAATGCAGAACAGCTAGTGAGTGCCTGGCGATTTGTGGCCTAGAAGGGAAGATTTTCAAATGGGTTCAAAAGATTTGGAAGATCGATTTCTTCAAGAACGATCTTTTCCTGGATGGGAAGGTATTCAAGAGTCAAGTGCTACTTATCGACACACAAATTGTTAGATTCTACTACTTCAAGCACATGTGGAAGGCCAAGAACTATCGAGTCTTTGAGAATTCCCTGGAACAACTAGTTTTAATTAGATTATACAAGAAAGTAGGGAAGCGATTATCGCCATTGAGAAACGAAAGAACTTAGAGGAATGGAACAAGGCAATTGAAGCCACATCGACTGGTTAGTATTGGGTCCCTGTCCTGGTCAAAGTTGGCTCAAGTAAGTCTCTTTTTTCAGTGTCCTGGGGTGGCTCCCCTTTCAGCCGATGTATCAATGGTTTCTAGGAGACATCATGGCTCGGCACGAGCATGATTAGAATTTGAATTTTTTTTGGTTACGCTATTAAAATCCACTACCATTGTGAGTTTGCCCCCAAAAAAAAAAGATTCAATAATAAAATCTACCAGAACTTCTTCTTTAACGATGAGGGTGCTTTCTCTTTACATCATCCCTATTGCTAAAAACAATGACGATGTTTTTTTTTTTTTTTGCAAAACCCACAAATAGGTGGGTAGATATATTATGTTACCCAAAAATTTACAAAGATATCCATGCTCAACACGAGCCGTGGATCCCAAATAGTGTGGATCCCAAATAGTATCAACAGCCAGACAACAGATACATCATCACGAGGTTGCCACCAACCCGATCGAGACTACCACTCCAAACCATAGTTGCCCTCAATATGAAGATTAACCAACATCAGACCAAAGTACACCGAATAGGATCACAGATACATGGCTAATAGGGGAACAACCCCACCTGCAAGACTAGAGAAACAATAGCAAGACCTAGGAGTAGAGGGAACTTGGTCACAAACTCCCTAAGCAGATCACTTACTGAACCAACCCGCCAAGGAAGCATACAAACCAAAAGCCCGAGAAGACACGCCCGCAAACGGATGGAGCCCATAGGTCTCAATCACTGGCCCCAGAGGGCCATCTTCAAAAAGGGAAAGCATCACCACATCAGGCAAGAACAAATGCCCGCCACACGAGCACCTTCAACCGAGAACCAACAATCAGGCACAAGTAGCCTTGAGCCACTACCATCGACTGAGCCCACTACAGCAACCCACAAGGCATAACCAATCGAGATCCGCCGCATCATGTTGCCACCAAGCAACGGCCCCCTGCCACAAAGCGGCCTCGTGTCGTGAAGCATCCACACTTAGTACTGACTTTCTTTACCTTCCCATGGGGTGATTGCTCTTGCAAGAGTTGATGGAGCATTGCATAATATAGAATCTCTCACGTTGTTTTGAAAAGCAGGTAGAAACTAGAGTGCTTCGTTAGCTATGTTCCATCGAATTGAGATCGAATAAAATATTGAAAACTGAGAGAGAGAGAGAGCATGGGGTGATTGCTCTTGCAAGAGTTGATGGAGCATTGCATAATATAGAATCTCTCACGTTGTTTTGAAAAGCAGGTAGAAACTAGAGTGCTTCGTTAGCTATGTTCCATCGAATTGAGATCGAATAAAATATTGAAAACTGAGAGAGAGAGAGAGAGAGAGAGAGAGAGAGAGAGAGAGAGAGAGAGAGAGAGAGAGAGAGAGATTTCATGAAAGATAGTTAGATTTTTTAACCTGAGAGTGTTTGGGATACCGATCGTCGTGGTTTAGTGGTGTACTTCCGCATAAATTGGTTACTGATTGTAGTGCTTCAGAGGGGTACCTCGCCAAAAACCACAAGGAGTGTTAAGAGTTTTGTCAAGCTTAATGTTCATGATCATACAAGATGTCAATGTTATTAATTGTTTGTTGTTCCATTTTTATGTTAAAAAAAAAACAAAACATGCAAGTCTGCTTGCATGGGGGAGTTTGCACAGTCACTGCGCGATTGAATCACTGCACGATTGAATGTCTATCGCCAATGGACTTCCTTGCATCAACGATGTTGGGCATCTCCTGCACTTAACCCGCTGCAAGAGATGACATCCCAGGGAGGATACCCTTCAAGAAGATTTTGTGCTATTGTGAGAACACCACATTTTGTGTACATATCGATCAAACCACCACCAAGCATGAAATCGTACTCCCAACAAACGTTGACTAGCGATCACATCGTGAATTCTGATATCTATGGCTGTGTACGTGATTGCATCTGCTGACCCGCATGCCTTCCAGATTCCTGTGTAGGCGTAGTTGATTGCATCTGGATAGAGACCCTTCTTGCAATCTTGTGGCGGGTTCTGCACAAGAAGCTCGCATAAGGTCAATAGCATTCAAGGTGCAACCATAGGTGAATGCATTTGTAGAAACGCCTTCCGTTTTCATCTGCTTCATGTTGTGTGTATTATGGGAAAAGTGCATTCCAATGCTTTGCATCCACTGAAAATATCCTAGAGCTTTCTGGCCCAGCTCTTGTTGCAAACATCCCACAATCAGTGCATTCAAAGAGGCGACATTCCTGGCAAGAAGCTCCTCGAGGACTTTTTGTGCTTTGTCAAGTGCACCACATCTGGCATACATATCGCCCAAGGCATTGCCAAGCACCACGTGACTAACAATATCAGTCTCAATTGTTGTGTCCATAAGAGCATCTTGCGTAGAGCTACATGCCTTCAAGATGCACGCATAGGTGATTGCATCTGAAGAGAGGTGCAACTGGAAAGAGGCCCTTGCGTCGCATCAACTGAAAACAGCCTAGAGCTTTCTGGCCTGCTCTCGTTTGCGCACATACCACAATCAGTGCATTCCAATTGTTGTCTTTGCCTACTGCTCCAGAGATGCCGCATGCTTTCAAAAGAAAGGTGAAGGTGAGACCATCTAGAGAGATTCCCTGCCATTGCATGCCTTCAAAGCCACAATCTTCAAGATGCATGCATAGATGATTCCATCTAAGAAGAGGCCCTCACTGGTTGTTTTCAAAACCAACATCCATAGGACCATTATACATCACGACCTTGTTAGCCATGGAGCCTGTACCCACAGAGCCACCTGTTATACCAGCCGCTGCAAGGCTAGGACTTACCTCTGCCACACTGGCAAGAGAGCTTTGAGCTTGCAAGCGGCACTTAATGAGCTCTGTGGGGAAAGCAAGGAAGGAGACAGCCAAACCAGCAACGACACCGCAGACAAATTGTTGAGAGATGGTTAGGGGTGCTCCAGGAGAGCTGTGGAGGAGAACTTCCATCTGGCCACGAGCAGTGAAGAGGACGGCATTGAAGGCAGCTACGGTAGCCAAGGGGGCACCCATACCTTTGTAAAGGCCAGCAGGGCCTTCAGAGGCGAGAGTTTGCTTCACGGTGTCGATGGCGCCTGTGTATTTAGGGGGGACGCCTGGGGACGGAGCGGGCTGGCTTTGGAGCTTGACTTTGATGGTGTCAAAGGGGTGGCCAACGAGGAGCTGGGTGACACCCCCATGGTTCCTGCTGCGAGATCTTTCGCAGCGTCGGCCATGGGGCCTTCTTCCCTCACTGCAGCTGCTGCGAGCTCTCTACGATTGCCCCAGCGATGGAGCGGCAAACTCGCTCGCTCTCTTTTCGCTATTTTTTCCCAATCCCAAGTCTTTACTTCGTGCGCTATTTTTTTTAGAGATGAGGTGAAGCCACATAGGCTGCTGAGGGGCCAAGAAGCGAAAATTTGCCGCTTCGCTAACGAAGTAATAATGTAGACTTACAAAAGCTGATTGAAATTGCTAGCAAAGTATGTTTTCGACAATCTAAAACAAACCTTAGTGAACAAGAGCCTCAAGAATATATTTGATGGTAAGCAGGCCGCGCCAATTTTGGTTTCATTTGTATTAAAGCGAATCTTGGGAGATGCCTTCAGGTTTTGAAATGAAAAGGTGAGGACTCAGGAGCATACACAGTACGTGGCGGAGGGGGACGTGTAGAGAAGAAGAGAGAGAGAGAGAGAGAGAGAGAGAGAGAGAGAGAGAGAGAGAGAGAGAGAGAGAGAGAGAGAGAGAGAGAGAGAGAGATTTTTGATGATTGGATGAGGCGGGAGTGCCGCGTGTGCACTGTGTTGGTGTGCGTGCTCATTTGTAGACGAGGGCCCTGGAGGAGGGTACGAGCATGAGGTGATCATCGTGAAGGAGTACGCGCGGAAGTGCGACGCGAGAGAGAGTGCGAGAAGAAGAGCACGATGATATGGTGAACTCGCTCTACTGTAATGTGTAGAGCATAGTGAGTTCTTATTAGGTTTTTACAAAAGAATATGTGTACATACCTGGCGGCCCGCCCACTTACCTGGGAGACCACATTGGGCTTTATACCCCAACAACCTCCCACTTAAAGTCCAATGTGGTACTTTAAGTGTGAGAGAAGCTACTATACAAGCTAATATACAAGAGATGTAGAGAAGTGATGTACTACCCTACACCTAACTGCTTGCGAAAATGTGCAAAGCTCTCTCAGGGAAGTCCTTTTGTAAGTAGATCAGCAAGATTTTCTGTGGTGTGAACTTTGACAAGCTGAAGTTGCTTATCCTCGAGCATTTCCCTGATGAAATGATACTTCACATCCACATGCTCAGTGTCTTTGAGTGATAAACTGGATTGCGAGCCAATTGTATAGCACTTTGACTATCACAATATAACATAGGCATCTCTTCTTTGATTCCCAAATCTATTACTAGTCTATTAAGCCAAATTGATTCTTTGCATGCCTCTGATGCTGCAACATATTCAGCCTCTGTAGTAGACTGAGTAACACAATCTTGTAATCTAGAACGCCATGATACTGCTCCACCAGCCAATGTAAAGACATACCCTGACGTAGACCTTCGATTGTCTAAGTCACCTGCATAATCTGAGTCTGTAAAACCCTTTACACTTAGCTCCTGACTCCCATAGCATATACGCATACTCTTTGTAGCTTTCAGGTATCTCAATATTCCTTTCACTGCCTCCCAATGTTTCTTGCCTGGGTTTGACATGTATCGACTTACTACTCCCACTGCAAATGCAATGTCTAGGCGAGTAGAAATCATTGCATACATCAAACTACCCACTGCAGACGCATATGGAATCTTATCCATTTCAGCATGTTCTTCCTCAGACACAGGACAATCTTGTTTGCTAAGTTTCACATATGGTGGCAATGGAACACTCAGTGCCTTTCCCTTCTCCATATTGAAACGTTGCAAAACCTTGTCAATATACTCTGTTTGAGATAACCAAATCAACTTCTTTGATCTGTCTCTCTCAATGCGCATACCAAGTATATGACTTGCCTCACCCATGTCTTTCATGTCAAACGATTTTGCCATCTTTGACTTCAAAGCTGAAATTTCTTCCAAGTGCTTGCCAGAAATCAACATGTCATCCACATACAAAATAAGGATCAGCCAACTGCCATCCTTAGCCTTCTTTGTATATAGACAGTGATCGAACTCACTACGTTTGTAGCCTTGAGAAAGCATAAACTTGTGGAATTTATGGTACCATGCCCTCGGTGATTGTTTTAAGCCATAAAGACTCTTTAACAACTGGCATACCCAATCTTCCTTGCCTTTCTCAACAAACCCTTCTGGCTGCTGCATGTAAATTTCCACATCTAAATGACCATGCAAGAACGCTGTCTTGACATCCATTTGGTGCAACACCAAATCTAATATGGCAACCAATGCAAGAAAGCATCTCAATGTAGTCATTTTGACCACCAGAGAGAAGACTTCATCAAAGTCAATGCCTTGTTCTTGCTTAAAGCCCTTGGCAACAAGCCTTGCTTTGTACTTTGGCTGACTATCATGAGCAGTGATCTTATACCTGTAAACCCATTTACAAGGTAGAGCCTTTTTGCCCTGTGGTAATTTAACTAGCTTCCATGTCTTGTTTTTATGCAGAGCTGTCATCTCTGACTGCATGGCCAATTGCCAATTCCCGGAGTCCTTCATTTGCACTGCTTCCTTGTAACATGAAGGCTCATTGCAATCAGTCACCATGACATAGTTCATAGATGGAACAAACCTATGAGGAGGTTGCGTGACACGCCCAGATCTACGCACAATAGGTGGCTCAGGCTCAGCAACAACCTGTGGTTCCACTCTATCCTGTCCTTGCTCCTCTTGAGCCCTGACATTTTGTCTTGCACGTGCAGGTCCATCTTCTTGGAAGACAACTCTTCTAATCTCCTCAACCCTCTCTGGTTTAGAATGATATTTGGATTCATTAAGGTGAACATCATTGCTGCGGACAACCTTTCTGGATTCGAGATCCCAAAGTCTGTACCCCATCTCACCAGAATTACCATAGCCTAGAAAGATGCACTTTCTACTCTTTGGCTCAAGTTTGTTCCTAAATTCCTTTGGAACGTGAGTATATGCCTCACAACCAAAGACTCTGAGATGCTTGTATGAGGGCATTTTGACTGACCATACCATCTCTGGCACTGAATCCTTCTGCAAAACCTTGCTAGGAGATCTATTTACAAGATGAACAGCTGTTGATACAGCTTCAGCCCAAAACCCATTTGGCAGCTGTGCATTAGACAACATACTTCTGACCTTCTCTTGTATGGTCCTATTCATCCTCTCAGCAACACCATTTTGAGGAGGATTGTAAGGAGCAGTAAGTTCGCGTTTTATACCTTTCGACTCACAAAAGTCCTGAAAGGCCTTTGAAACATACTCTCCACCATTGTCAGTGCGTAAGCATTTAAGCTTCTTGCCACTCTGATTCTCCACAAGTGTCACAAACGTTTTGAAAACACTAAACGCTTCATCCTTCTGCTTGAGAAAGTAAACCCATACTTTCCTCGAGTAATCATCTATAAATGTCATAAAGTAAGAAGCTCCCCCTAGAGATAGGTTAGGCATAGGTCCACACAAATCACTATGAACAAGTGCCAACTGTGTATCTCTTCTACTGCTTCTATGCTTATGTGGCTGCTGTGTTTGCTTACCATACAGACAATGTTCACAGAATTCAAAATCATTAAATGAAAAGCCAGGCAAATAACCAGAACGAGACAAGATTTCCATTCCCTTCTTGGACATATGTCCTAACCGGCTATGCCACAAAGAAACGTTCGGCTGCTCGGTTACATTGATTACATTTTTAGAGACATTTGATACATAAATCATGTAAAGTCCTCCAGACTTTACTCCATGTGCTACTGTCATAGAACCCTTGGATATCTTCCACATGTTCTGTCCAAAAGTGGTGACGTAGCCAGCATCATCAAGTAAACCTGTGCTGATCAAGCTCATGTAATTGCGGGAACATGTCTCACATTCTTCAGCGTGAAAGAAGAGCCATTCTGAAACTTCAATTGAACATCTCCAACACCTAAGATCTCACATGTCTGCCCATTGCCTAGCCGAACATGATCTTTAGTGGTCACATAAGAGGTAAACCACTCCTTGTTTGAAGACACATGAAGTGATGCCCCTGAGTCTATAATCCAGTCACTCAGTGCATTTCCATCAGATGCTGTAAGAAGAGCTGAGTCCATTGTATTCTTCAAGAAGTAGATGTGTCCTGACACTAGACTGTCATCCTCTGCAACAGTGTTTGTCACATTTATTTCTTGAATCTTCACTGAGGACTTGTTCTTCTCACCATGGTCTTCAGCTTTCTCTTTGCCTTTTTCTGCTTTCCATTCTCTGCAGTCTCTTTTCATGTGACCCTTCTTGCCACAATGGTAGCATTCTATGTCACTCTTGCCTTTAGCACTGCGGGACTTGCTACGAGACTGATTCCTCTTTCCACCTTTGTACTTTTCTTTGGTCCTTCCCCTGACAACTAAGGCTGTTCCTTTGCCTTTGTCCATTGTCTTTCTATTGGTTTCTTCAGTAAGCAGACTTCCTTCTACACCTGCTATGTTCAAACCATATGGAGGTGCAGAATTACTCAAAGCTGTGCGAAAAGTGTCCCAACTTTCCGGCAATGTGATCAACAGGAACATAGCTCTAACAGGTTCATCAAACTTGACACCTTGAGCTGACAACTGACTGTAGATTGTGTTGAATTCATTCAGATGATTGGACATAGGTGTCCCTTCTTTCATCTTCAAGTCAACAAGCTTCTTAAGCCAGTATACCTGTGAAGCTGCACTCTGCTTCTCATAAAGATCACTCTGCTTTAACCATGCTTGATAAGCCGACATCTCGTCTGCTACATTGAAGTAAACGCTTTCTGCCAAAGTCAGCATAATGGTAGAAAGTGCCAATTCATCCATTTCGCTCCATTCATCTTCGTCCATATCTTCTGGTTTTATCCCCTTGAGCTTTATAGGTTTTATCTGCTTATTTTGTACCAACACGTGCCAAATCTGCTTCTTCCACAATGGAAAATTGGTTCCATCCAGCTTCTTGATATTGTAAAGAGCAGTGTCCTGTGATCCAGCCATAGCTACGCTTCACAGTAGTTTACTTTCCTGGGAAAAATTCGGCAGAGTTTCCCCTGTAAAATGACCTCTGAACCAATATCAACCTGTCAAATGAACCAAGAAAGCTTCAGATTCTACATAAATTTCGACAGTCTCCTTTGTAAAATGGCTCTGGTGTACTCAAAAACAGGCCAAAAACAGCTCAAAAACACATTGTCTCTCTGACACTGTAAGTTGTGGGTAAACCTGTCCTGCACCTGTACTGTCTCTGACTGTCCAATCACTGTCCTGTAAGCATAGACTGCGACAATGCCTCAACGGCAGTAAAGCAAAGATGTAATCCCAAATGTCTAACTCACAGTCAATACATCCTAGCTGCCTATCTAAGGGTGCTCGAGGGATCGCTCCAAGACCTGTATCACCGAAAGGATCTCAACATTCGAGAATCCCCCAGCTCAATAAAACCTCACTCGACCCTCAACAAAGGCTGCAATAAATTTGACAGTACATAGACTTCCCACAAAGTCATACATCCACAAATTTCCCACTATATGATGTAACCGCTGCGGCAGTTGTTTGCTGCGTGACTCACAGCCAGCAAACCCTCAACACAAACATACATCATCTCTGACAATACATCCCATGTGGAAGTACCTGCAATGTCAGGATGAAATCTGGAATATCAAGGAGCAAAGACAAGCTACCTGATGAACTAGTGGATGTCGCCTACAGTCTGTGTGTAGATGCGTCCGTGTCGTATGTGACACGCCTCCAAGAACTGTGAGCCGTCCTTCGATGTGTAGACAACCACAAATCAACACTCTGGGAGTGTCGATATCCTCAGCACCTGCAGTCGTAGGCCGAAAACCCCAAATTTGCAGAGTCGGATCTGCACCCGCCGAGACCACGTAGTCGAAAATGGCCTGCGCAGACCTTTGTCGAAGCCGAACGGTGGCCGAGATGACCTCAGAATGAAATTCTGAGAACACAGAGCCCTTCGGGTATACCCACAAGATTTGGGGCCGTGTCTTCGCCTGTCGAATTTCACTCCAATCTGGGCTTGTGACTCTAGCCTCCTGCAGTGCTGCTCCGAGCCTCGATCTGAGCTCTGATACCAGTTGAAGGAGTACGAGCGGAAGTGCGACGCGAGAGAGAGTGCGAGAAGAAGAGCACGACGATATGGTGAACTCGCTCTACTGTAATGTGTAGAGCATAGTGAGTTCTTATTAGGTTTTTACAAAAGAATATGTGTACATACCTGGCGGCCCGCACACTTACCTGGGCGACCACGTTGGGCTTTATACCCCAACACATCGTTGCGAGCATGGTGCAGGTGAAGAGCAGAATGGGAATTATTTTGTGAGCCAGAGACAGAGAGCGCTCCTGGTGTGCTTCTATAGCCATGGGTTGCATGTGTGCCCTGTTGGGGTATAAGGCCCAATGTGGTCGCCCAGGTAAGTGGGCAGGCCGCCAAGTATGTACACATATTCTTTTGTAAAAACCTAATAAGAACTCACTATGCTCTACACATTACAGTAGAGCGAGTTCACCATATCATCGTGCTCTTCTTCTCGCACTCTCTCTCGCGTCGCACTTCCGCTCGTACTCCTTCAACTGGTATCAGAGCTCAGATCCAGGCTCGGGGCAGCACTAGAGGAGGCTAGAGTCACCAACTCAGGTTGGAGTGAAATTCGACAGGCGAAGACACGGCCCCAAATCTCGTGGAAAAGCCCAAAGGGCTTGGTGTTGTTAGAATTTCATTCTAAGGTCATTTCGGCCATCGTTCGGCTTTGACAAAGGTCTGCGCAGGCCATTTTCGACTACGTGGTCTCGACGGGTGTAGATCCGACTCTGCAAATTTGGGGTTTTCAACCTACGACTGCAGGTGCTCAGGATATCGACACTCCCAGAGTGTTGATTTGTGGCTGTATACACATCGAAGGACGGGTCACAGTTCTTGGAGGCGTGTCACATACGACACGGGCGCATCTACACACAGACTGTAGGCGACATCCACTAGTTCATCAGGTAGCTTGTGTTTGCTGCTTGATATTCCAGATTTCATCCTGACATTGCAGGTACTTCCACATGGGATGTATTGTCAGAGATGATGTATGTTTGTTGAGGGTTTGCTGGCTGTGAGTCACGCAGCAAACAACCGTCGCAGCGGTTATAGCATACAGTGGGAAATTTGTGGATGTATGACTTTGTGGGAAGTCTATGTACTGTCAGATTTACTGCAGCCTTTGTTGAGGGTCGAGTGAGGTTTTATTGAGTTGGGGGATTCTCGAATGTTGAGATCCTTTCGGTGATACAGGTCTTGGAGCGATCCCTCGAGCACCCTTAGATAGGCAGCTAGGATGTATTGACTGTGAGTTAGACATTTGGGATTACATCTTTGCTTTACTGCCGTTGAGGCATTGTCGCAGTCTATGCTTACAGGACAGTGATTGGACAGTCAGAGACAGTACAGGTGCAGGACAGGTTTACCCACAACTTACAGTGTCAGAGAGACAATGTGTTTTTGAGCTGTTTTTGGTCTGTTTTTTAGTACACCAGAGCCATTTTACAAAGGAGACTGCCGAAATTTATGTAGAATCTGAAGCTTTCTTGGTTCATTTGACAGGTTGATATTGGTTCAGAGGTCAGTTTACAGGGGAAACTCTGCCGAATTTTTCCCAGGAAAGTAAACTACTGTGAAGCGTAGCTATGGCTGGATCACAGGACACTGCTCTTTACAATATCAAGAAGCTGGATGGAACCAATTTCCCATTGTGGAAGAAGCAGATTTGGCACGTGTTGGTACAAAATAAGCAGATAAAACCTATAAAGCTCAAGGGGATAAAACCAGAAGATATGGACGAAGATGAATGGAGCGAAATGGATGAATTGGCACTTTCTACCATTATGCTGACTTTGGCAGAAAGCGTTTACTTCAATGTAGCAGACGAGATGTCGGCTTATCAAGCATGGTTAAAGCTGAGTGATCTTTATGAGAAGCAGAGTGCAGCTTCACAGGTATACTGGCTTAAGAAGCTTGTTGACTTGAAGATGAAAGAAGGGACACCTATGTCCAATCATCTGAATGAATTCAACACAATCTACAGTCAGTTGTCAGCTCAAGGTGTCAAGTTTGATGAACCTGTTAGAGCTATGATCCTGTTGATCACATTGTCGGAAAGTTGGGACACTTTTCGCACAGCTTTGAGTAATTCTGCACCTCCAGATGGTTTGAACATAGCAGGTGTAGAAGGAAGTCTGCTTATTGAAGAAACCAATAGAAAGACAATGGACAAAGGCAAAGGAACAGCCTTAGTTGTCAGGGGAAGGACCAAAGAAAAGTACAAAGGTGGAAAGAGGAATCAGTCTCGTAGCAAGTCCCGCAGTGCTAAAGGCAAGAGTGACATAGAATGCTACCATTGTGGCAAGAAGGGTCACATGAAAAGAGACTGCAGAGAATGGAAAGCAGAAAAAGGCAAAGAGAAAGCTGAAGACCATGGTGAGAAGAACAAGTCCTCAGTGAAGATTCAAGAAATAAATGTGACAAACACTGTTGCAGAGGATGACAGTCTAGTGTCAGGACACATCTACTTCTTGAAGAATACAATGGACTCAGCTCTTCTTACAACATCTGATGGAAATGCACTGAGTGACTGGATTATAGACTCAGGGGCATCACTTCATGTGTCTCCAAACAAGGAGTGGTTTACCTCTTATGTGACCACTAAAGATCATGTTCGGCTAGGCAATGGGCAGACATGTGAGATCTTAGGTGTTGGAGATGTTCAATTGAAGTTTCAGAATGGCTCTTCTTTTACGCTGAAGAATGTGAGACATGTTCCCGCAATTACATGAGCTTGATCAGCACAGGTTTACTTGATGATGCTGGCTACGTCACCACTTTTGGACAGAACATGTGGAAGATATCCAAGGGTTCTATGACAGTAGCACATGGAGTAAAGTCTGGAGGACTTTACATGATTTATGTATCAAATGTCTCTAAAAATGTAATCAATGTAACCGAGCAGCCGAACGTTTCTTTGTGGTATAGCCGGTTAGGACATATGTCCAAGAAGGGAATGGAAATCTTGTCTCGTTCTGGTTATTTTCCTGGCTTTTCATTTAATGATTTTGAATTCTGTGAACATTGTCTGTATGGTAAGCAAACACAGCAGCCACATAAGCATAGAAGCAGTAGAAGAGATACACAGTTGGCACTTGTTCATAGTGATTTGTGTGGACCTATGCCTAACCTATCTCTAGGGGAGCTTCTTACTTTATGACATTTATAGATGATTACTCGAGGAAAGTATGGGTTTACTTTCTCAAGCACAAGGATGAAGCGTTTAGTGTTTTCAAAAAGTTTGTGACACTTGTGGAGAATCAGAGTGGCAAGAAGCTTAAATGCTTACGCACTGACAATGGTGGAGAGTATGTTTCAAAGGCCTTTCAAGACTTTTGTGAGTCAAAAGGTATAAAACGTGAACTTACTGCTCCTTACAATCCTCCTCAAAATGGTGTTGCTGAGAGGATGAATAGGACCATACAAGAGAAGGTCAGAAGTATGTTGTCTAATGCACAGCTGCCAAATGGGTTTTGGGCTGAAGCTGTATCAACAGATGTTCATCTTGTAAATAGATCTCCTAGCAAGGTTTTGCAGAAGGATTCAGTGCCAGAGATGGTATGGTCAGGCAAGGTGCCCTCATACAAGCATCTCAGAGTCTTTGGCTGTGAGGCATATACTCACGTTCCAAAAGAATTTAGGAACAAACTTGAGCCAAAGAGTAGAAAGTGCATCTTTCTAGGCTATGGTAATTCTGGTGAGATGGGGTACAGACTTTGGGATCCCGAATCCAGAAAGGTTGTCCGCAGCAATGATGTTCACTTTAATGAATCCAAATATCATTCTAAACCAGAGAGGTTTGAGGAGATTAGAAGAGTTGTCTTCCAAGAAGATGGACCTGCACGTGCAAGACAAAATGTCAGGGCTCAAGAAGAGCAAGGACAGGATAGAGTGGAACCACAGGTTGTGGCTGAGCCTGAGCCACCTATTGTGCATAGATCTGGACGTGTCATGCGACCTCCTGATAGGTTTGTTCCATCTATGAACTATGTCATGTTGACTGATTGCAATGAGCCTTCATGTTACAAGGAAGCAGTGCAAATGAAGGACTCCGGGAATTGGCAATTGGCCATGCAGTCAGAGATGACAGCTCTGCATAAAAACCAGACATGGATGCTAGTTAAATTACCACGGGGCAAAAAGGCTCTACCCTGTAAATGGGTTTACAGGTATAAGATCACCGCTCATGATAGTCAGCCAAAGTACAAAGCAAGGCTTGTTGCCAAGGGCTTTAAGCAAGAACAAGGCATTGACTTTGATGAAGTCTTCTCTCCGGTGGTCAAGATGACTACATTGAGATGCTTTCTTGCATTGGTTGCCATATTAGATTTGGTGTTGCACCAAATGGATGTCAAGACAACGTTCTTGCATGGTGATTTAGATGTGGAAATTTACATGCAGCAGCCAGAAGGGTTTGTTGAGAAAGGCAAGGAAGATTGGGTATGCCAGTTGTTAAAGAGTCTTTATGGCTTAAAACAATCACCGAGGGCATGGTACCATAAATTCCACAAGTTTATGCTTTCTCAAGGCTACAAACGTAGTGAGTTCGATCACTGTCTATATACAAAGAAGGCTAAGGATGGCAGTTGGCTGATCCTTATTTTGTATGTGGATGACATGCTGATTTCTGGCAAGCACTTGGAAGAAATTTCAGCTTTGAAGTCAAAGATGGCAAAATCGTTTGACATGAAAGACATGGGTGAGGCAAGTCATATACTTGGTATGCGCATTGAGAGAGACAGATCAAAGAAGTTGATTTGGTTATCTCAAACAGAGTATATTGACAAGGTTTTGCAACGTTTCAATATGGAGAAGGGAAAGGCACTGAGTGTTCCATTGCCACCATATGTGAAACTTAGCAAACAAGATTGTCCTGTGTCTGAGGAAGAACATGCTGAAATGGATAAGATTCCATATGCGTCTGCAGTGGGTAGTTTGATGTATGCAATGATTGCTACTCGCCCAGACATTGCATTTGCAGTGGGAGTAGTAAGTCCATACATGTCAAACCCATGCAAGAAACATTGGGAGGCAGTGAAAGGAATATTGAGATACCTGAAAGCTACAAAGAGTATGCGTATATGCTATGGGAGTCAGGAGCTAAGTGTAAAGGGTTTTACAGACTCAGATTATGCAGGTGACTTAGACAACCGAAGGTCTACGTCAGGGTATGTCTTTACATTGGCTGGTGGAGCAGTATCATGGAGTTCTAGATTACAAGATTGTGTTACTCAGTCTACTACAGAGGCTGAATATGTTGCAGCATCAGAGGCATGCAAAGAATCAATTTGGCTTAATCGACTAGTAACAGATTTGGGAATCAAAGACTTCCGCTCGTACTCCTTCATGCCCTTCTGTGTTCGATAAGCTGGTACAATGAGGACGTGGATTGCAACTTAGCATCCAACCAAAACAGACGCATGGCAAGAAAATGCAGGAGTTGAGAGTGGATCGAGGCCTGCTCTAATCTCTCTCACATGTGTTTACCCCTTTCTCTCTCTCGTTTATTGGGTATGGGTTCTCTGTCGTTGGAGCTACGCAAGTGGCATTTGGTCGTAGGCAGCAAAGGAGGGAGACAAGCTGCAAAGGCTAGAACATCCAAGTGTAGTGGGAGTGTTGTGCACAGGAAAACCGTGGGGCACGAACTGTTTGGGGTCATGCGACAGAGGGGGGAGCATTGGAGAAGAAACAAGTGGGCAACCGTGGGGCACGAACTGTTTGGGGTCATGCGACAAAGGGGGGAGCATTGGAGAAGAAACAGGTGGGCAACCATGGGGCAGGAGACACAACTGGAATCTGAAAAGATTCCTTCTAATATTCCTTCTAATATATATATATATAAATATAAATATAAATATATATATATATATATATATATAGAGAGAGAGAGAGAGAGAGAGTGCTCAGCCAAACACAGAAGGAGTGCGAATGAGGACATCACATCAGTGACAACCGGCGAGCAGGGCAAGGTATGGAGATGGAGGCGAGGAGACACGGGAGCCGAGTGTATGAGGGTGTAGACCTTGCGTGGGAACGGAGACAGAGGGACTTTATCTTTGGAATTGTTGCGACAGGGACTTTTACCTTTGGAATCTTCTCGTATAATTAATTAATGAATGGAGAGTAGACCAAGTAGTAGTAGTAGTAAAGGGGCTAGTAAGCCTCCCCAATTTGGAATCAGCTCTAATTAGAGGGTATCTCGTGAGATGCCCTCTTGGGTGAACGATGAAAAGGTCGATGTGAAGAGCTTGCGGGACAGGTGGAGGAGAGAGAGAGAGAGAGAGAGAGAGAGAAGTAGATTTTTTGATGCGACGCTGTGTGTGTGTGTGTGTGTGAGAGAGAGAGAGAGAGAGAGAGAGAGAGAGAGAGAGTAGTAGCTTTTCTATACCCGAGGTCTGCGATCGCCAGGAAGTCGGGGAGAGAGAGCCCGAGAGAGGAGCTCAGATTTTCTATACCCGAGGTCTGCGATCGCCAGGAGGTCGGAGAGAGAGAGAGAGAGGGAGAGAGGAGCTCATCGCGAGGTGTGGTACGAAGATGGGCGAGGGAGCTGCTGTGCAGGCACGAAGATGGCGAGGGAGCTGCTGTGCAGGTGCAACGCATCAGCGCGGTGGAGGCACGAAGATGGGCGAGGGAGCTGCTGTGCAGGCACGAAGATGGGCAATGGAGCTCATGTGCAGGCAAGCGAAGCATGCGGGCGAAGAGAGAGAAGAGAGAACGAAGAGAGAGGAGAGAGAGGATCCTTTTAAGTGTTTTGGTTTTGGGGGAGGGATCTCAACAGACTCGGGTTAATAACTGAGCGTGGACCCAGTAGGGGCTAGTAGGGGAATGCCTAACCTGCAGAGCTTCGATCGTTTTTCTTCTATGGAGCTCAATTTTGAGCATAGAGAAGCTCATTCCATTCGTTTTTCCATGAAGTTTAAGGAAAATAATTCTTGAGTTTGTTGGCTTTCGGATCCAAGTTTTATGGCACCATTGTCAAAATTGTTTGTAACAAAATTGGGGGCCAAAGAGAACACCACCATGGCCAAAAAGAGTCCACTGCAACCACGAAAGTTTGAAACCATGCCAAGCCAATACAATGACACTATTTGAAATGCAGTAGCCGTTCAATCTTTTGCTTTTTCGTGCTATTATTGGTTGCTACTAGCCCCTTTACTACTACTAGTAGCTGTAAGCTACTTGGTCTACTCTCCATTCATTAATTAATTATACGAAAACATTTCAAAGGTAAAAGTCCCTGTCGCAACAATTCCAAAGGTAAAGTCCCTCCGTCTCCGTTTCCACGCAAGGTCTGCACCCTCATACACTTGGCTCCTGTGTCTCCTCGCCTCCATCTCCATACCTTGCCCTGCTCACCAATTGTCACTGATGTGATGTCCTCATTTGCACTCCTTCTGTGTTTGGCTGAGCACTCTCTCTCTCTCTCTCTCTCTCTCTCTCTCTCTCTCTCTCTTTCAGGTTTATTAGAAGGAATCTTTTCAGATTCCAGCTGTGTCTCCTTCCCCACGATTGCCCGCGTGTTTCTTCTCCAATGCTCCCCCCTCTATCGCATGACCCCAAACAGTTCGTGCCCCACGGTTTTCCTGTGCGCAACACTCCCACTACACTTGGCTGTTCTAGCCTTTGCAGCTTGTCTCCCTCCTTTGCTGCTTACGACCAAATGCCACCTGCGTAGCTCCAACGATAGAGAACCTAGACCCAATAAATGAGAGAGAGAAAGGGGTAAACACATGTGAGAGAGATTAGAGCAGGCCTCGATCCACTCTCAATTCCTGCATTTTCTCGCCATGCGTCTGTTTTGGTTGGATGCTAAGCTGCAGTCCACGTCCTCATTGTACCACTTATCGAACACAGGAGGGCACACATGCAACCCATGGCTATAGAAGCACACCAGGAGCGCTCTCTGTCTCTGGCTGGCAAAAAAATTCCCATGCTGCTCTTCACCTGCACATGCCCGCAACGACGATCACCTCATGCTCGTACCCTCCTCTCGAGCCCTCGTTTGCAAATGAGCACGCACACCGACATAGTGCACACGCGGCACTATCGCCTCATCCAATCATCAAAAATCTCTCTCTCTCTCTTCTTCTCTACACGTCTCCCTCCGCCACGTGCCATGTATACTCCTGAGTCCTCACCTTTTCATTTCAAAACCTGAAGGCATCTCCCAAGATTCGCTTTAATACAAATGAAACCAAAATTGGCGCGGCTTACTTGCGAGGTGTGATCCATTATAGCACTAGTTATTGGTTTGTTTTTTAATATTTTAATTTGTAAAAGAGTCTTTTCATTTAAGAGCCTAGTGCCACATGAGTGCCTCACGAGTCTTTTCATTTAAGAGCCTAGTGCCTCATGAGTGGTATGGGTTCATTTCATTAAATTTTTTTAGAATGCCAAAGTGACCCCTCACCTTGTTGATTATACGACCTTAGAACTAAAACTTGGGAATCAAGCTATTCCAACGCAAAACAATATTGTTATATGGAATCTTGCATATGATGGGTCTACATTCAAAAACCCCAATAAATTTATGCCTCAGATTCATACCGAATTTCCCCATTCAAATGCAAAATAACTATTGATGTCACCATCCTTCTCTCTATGCGAGCCCCCTATCATCGTTGCTCTATGGTGCATACATGGCCTCTCTCTCTCTCTCTCTCTCTCTCTCTCTCTCCATTGATCTCAAAGACACGATCTCCCTTTCCATCACTTCGTGTTATTTGACTACACACATAGACAAGCTCTATCTCTTGGGGGATCATTTAATAATTATGTGACTATCACGTGAGTGGAACAGAAAGAGATGTTAAATTTTTTTTTTCTCATATTTTCACATACAAAAGGGTACCATAAAATAGAAGTAGAAAAAAATTTACGAATTGAATAGAATTATTATTTTTTAATCTGTAACAAATCACAAATAAAGAGTTTTAGTAGTCCTTAAACGTATACGACATACACAATTTATACATAGTAACCCCCCCTTCCCCCCCGCGAGCTTTACCCCCTCCACTCCTTAAAGACATGGGAGCCTCTCCCTTGGGTGCTCCTTTGTGTGCGCCCCGTGCTTTGTCTCACTCTCCCTAAACTCCTAGTAGCACCATACCCCCTCCACTTCAAAGCCATGTTAGCTCCTCCTTACAACCAACAGAGGAGAGTCCGAGGCCCACACCCACTTCATCTTCATTACACTCTCTGATTGAGAGAAAGAGACGAAGAGCAGAGTGAACCACCATCTTCATTAGGCTCTTCGATTGAAAGAAAGAGACGAAGAGCAGACTGAACCACCATCTTCACTAGGCTTTTACGAGGATGCCCAGACTTTACATAATAGCAAAAAGAAACTAAAGAAGGTGTGCAAGAGTGCCACCAACAAGGAGGGCTTGCCATCCCACTCTTGGTTACTCGCAACACACCATCAAAGGTCACACACTTCCAATGCAAACCATCAGACACATCACATGCACCATCGACCTTCAAAGGAACATACTCAAGGCAGAAAGACGAGCACCACATCAGGCTATCGTAGGCGAGCCAAGTGCCAGCAGAAGAGGCAAGACCTCCGACATCCACACGAAAACCGGAACACCAAAAAGCACATCCCACCACCGCATGTCACCCATGGAACGGGGTGCCAACAAGAAGTCTCGGCTACCACCACGAGGCCGCTCTCCCTCGAACCAGGGCACACGGAAGAACTAGTAAGGTAGGGCGCACATGTTTACCCTCAAGAAGAGGGAGGGGTTGCCGCCAAACCCCTAGGCCAATGATAGGCAGATTTCTTTTCTAAGTGACCCTAAAGGACTCTTTAAAGTCTTTGATGCTTTTGGTACAATAATTTTGAGAGTTTGGATAGGTGAAAGATTTTTTTAAAAAAGCAACACGAGCATTCTTGTTTACATGATATAATGAGTGTCTGTGAGTGCTATCAAGGTTGCCTGGCCTCACTTGAATCCATGCCCTGGGTCACCAAGGATAAGCGCTCAACCCACCAAGCTAGCTCCTTTGGATGGGATGAAAGAAAATGTTATGTAAACTTGTTTCTTTGGGGCATTACATTTATTGGTAACTATTTTGTCTTAAGTGTAGTAAACTTGTTGTCCTTGGAAAACTCTGGCAGAGAAAGGGTTGTATGTTATATTTTAATGTTTGTTTTCAAGTCTGCCACACTCAACGGTTGCCATAGTTTCCCTTTCTTATTCACTGAGAGAGATCCCAAAGATCTACCCGACAAGTATTAAACTCAAAACTTTGTGTGTGTGTGTGTGTGTGTGTGTGAGAGAGAGAGAGAGAGAGAGAGAGAGAGAGAGAGGAAGAAGAAGAGAGTTTTTATTTTCATAAGAGCACTCTAAACATATATCAAAGATCTAGTCGACAAGACTTGATCTCAAGATCTAATAAGAAAGAGAGAAAGAATGGCATCTTCTTGGAGTGATTACAACAACTAAAGTACACCCACTTCACTTGTCCACACACACACACACACACACACTTACAAATATGTGTATGTGTGGGACCCAATGGCCATGCTTTTTTGGCCGCAACAACGTGTGGGTCACACACTAGTTTTGTCTTAAGTGTAGTAAAGTTGTTGTCGTTGGAAAAATTTGGTAGAGAAAGGGTTGTATGTTATATTTTAATGTTTTCATACCCTCGATGGCTTCCCCTCAGGACTAAATAACATAATACTTTGAGTGAGGGGTGGTAAGGGGATCCATGGCTCATAAGTCCTTGCACAAAAGCCAGGGCAATTGCAACTGCATGTGTCACATTTAAACTAAACACGGACACAAATTAGACCCCAAAAATCCAAGCAACACATGTTGCCTCAAGCTAAAAGATCATAAAAATGGGAAGGGGTACATGATGTGCACGTGGGTGACGTGGTTAGTCCATTCTCTCTCTCTCTCTCTCTCTCTCTCTCTCTCTCTCTCTCTCTCTCTCTCTCTCTCTCTCTCTCTCTCTCTCTCTCTCTCCTGCTTCATCAACCTCCCCTTGGGTGAGGGGTTGTCCTACGGGGGGGGTCCAACTCTAGCCAGCACTGCCTTGCACTAGCAAGCGCCAACACTGTCTCTCCCAGCCAGCCAGCAAACACTGCCGCTTCTCTGTATCACAGCTTCCCCTGCTGAGCTTGTCCTCACCACTGGCTACCTTGAGTTTCTTGCTCTCTCTCCTCGCATACCCCGCCGCCCTCGTCACGAAGTCCCTCCCGAGCTCGTCCTCACTGGCTACCTTGAGTTTTATTTTCCTGACCTTCAAGCCTACCCACACACAACCAAATTATTACCTATTAAGAGGTCTTTCCCACCCCGAGACTACCGACAGCCCATCCGCGGGTCTTCTAAGCAGCAACCATGGCCACCCGGGCTTCATCCTGTGGTGGCAAGCTCACCTTTGCAAGGGTTGTAGCAACACCCCCGAAACAGGACAACATCGTCGGCCTTCAAAATGAAGTCGAAAAAATTTGCAAGAAAAACAATGAGCTGAAGCAAAGACTTGCTGCCATCGAGGCATGACTTGCTGCAATGGAAAACTGCAAGAAAGAAGAGATGGAAGTCAAGCTCAATAAAACAAAGGTAGAAGTGGAGACCATCCTCACAAAGGAGGTCAAAACTCAAGTGCAGGAGGTATTCTTTCACAAGGTCGAAAATCGTGTGGCATCCACGCTACGCGAGCAACAACAACAAGAGGACATCTCCCTTAATGTCCGCATCGGCGGGCTCCCAAGTGATTGGAAAGGGGAGGGGGATCTCAAGTTTCATGAGTCTTCTTCCCATATCCAAGTAATAACCCACTTGGTACAATGGGATTCAACAACAATCACCTCTCTTTGCACCAACCACGCAATCCTCACTTTCAAGACCAAGGCAGATCGAATCAAACTCCTTGAGCAATCAAGGCTTCTCAAGGATACTAAAATTTGGTTTGCAAAAGATCTCACACCCGCCCAACTCAAACAAAAGAAGGCAGAAATCCAGAAGATGCGAGAAGCACACACAACAGGGAAATGGGCAGTCTATCAAGGAGGTAAAGCCATTATTCAAGAGTTTTGAACTCCCAAGCCGGCTCCCTCATCACCTTCCCCTTCTTAGTTTTGTTCATTTTAGCTTTTCTTTTTGACACCTCTTTGGACCCTCAGTCCTTAACTGAGATTTATCTTATGATTCACTCGTTTAGAAGAACCCCTTTGTAATGTTTTGATTTTGGTCCCATGGGTCATATCTGACCTCCGTGGACAATAATTCAATCTATCTATATCTCTCTCTCCCCTCACACACACACACACACACACACACACACACACACACACACACACACACACACACACACACAACCACACACACACATGTTGCAGTTTATACGCAATATAATTCCTTCTGGTATATAGGAGTGGCTTGTTGCTACTTCCTAGGTATAATTAGGTGGGGACTGGTCCTTGGCGTGGGAAATTTCTGGTGAATAAAGGTTTGAATTCACTAGGTGAATTTCTAAATGGAAATTAGTGGGTGGATTCTTAATGGTACCTAACACCTTAGGAGTTAAGTGTGATAATAGGGTTTTGGGCGGGTTGGCCTGACTCTGTAGACGTTGTCCTCATCCGCTTGATGATGCAGTGGCTCCCTCCTGGTGGCAACTGCTCTGCAACGCGCTCTCTAGCACTCTGTGTGTGTGTGTGTGTGTGTGTGTGTGTGTGTGTGTGTGTGTGTGTGTGTGTGTGTGTGTGTGTGTGTGTGTGTGTGTGTGTGTGTGTGTGCGTGCGTGCGTGCATGCGTGTGTGTGTACGAGGCGGTGCTGATGAATCTTCTCCCTCATGAAGTCGGACCTGCCATACTGTTGTGGTAGGAATGTGGATACTGGCACCAAACCCTATAAAAGGTGAGCTTCCATGCTCACTTAGCATTGGTACCTCTATGTGCTTTTTGTGGTGTGTGTGTGTGTGTGTGTGTGTGTGTGTGTGTGTGTGTGTGTGTGTGTGTGTGTGTGTACTAGTGAAGGGTTGTCTGTAGCTTGGGATTATGAGGGTTTTGCCCGTAAAGGTGTGTATTGTTAGAGTGGTTGGCTCTATGGAAAAAGGCAAAGACAAGCAGTCTATTGTGGAGTTGGCTGCTCCGACTCAATCTCAGGTGACTTAAGACACTAATATGGGACTACTATCCGAGCTGTTTGGATGTGTTGTGATTCACCTTTTGATATAGTAATAGACCTCATACATGTCTTGGCTATACTAAGTTGAAATATGAATATGGCTGGCAACTTCCACTGACCCTTTGGTATCTGCGGCACTGGTTTTTTTACTTACCTCTTGAGTTTAGGAAATGATTTCAATATATGACTGATTTGTCATAGGCGTGTATATGAGCACCCTTTTGGTGTCTCCGGCACTAGTTTTTTACTCTCCTTCCGAGTTTAGGAAATTCTTCTACTAACCTGTCATAGGAATGTATATGAACAGTGAAAAACATTGAAAAGTTGTACCCTTTCTTCAATACTGGATAATGGTTGCCTTAAGTTTTTTTTAAAGCTAAAAAGTAATGATAAAAGTTTTTTCTTACAACTTTGTGAATGACCCTATACTATATGGTAGGTATATGCTTACTTGTGAGGTTTAAGATACGCGGCCTGGTCTATTACTAGGGCTACTGTTGTGGTTATTTTTCTGATGAGGTGCCTCAGGGGTTTGTTATTGAGCTTACCTTTCTTGCTCAGATACGGTCTATGCCTATTGATTGTTGTTTGAAGACCTCTTGGCAAAGCTGCTCATATGGCCGAATATGGTTGTGAATGGTTGGTTGTGAATATAGTTAAGAATGGTTGGTTGTGAATGGTTGGTTGTGAATATAGTTAAGAATGATTGTGGCCGAATACGGTTGTGAATATGGTTGTGAAGGGTTGTGAAATATGGCAGATATGGTTGTAAATGGTTACCTTATGGTTGCTCATGTGGCCGTATATGGTTGCTTATTGTGTCAATTTTATGATTTTTAATGGGCCTTGGAGGCACACTTCCTTGGCTTTTGGAGCAACTGGGGGATTCTGGAATATCCCACCTCTATGTGTTATAATTAAGGGAAATTGAGCACTCATACTTACTACCTTTTATGTGGGTTTTTCTGACTCCATCTAGGAAGGTGTAGGACATACTTACTAACATCTCTTTGTGCTACAGGCGACTCCAAAGTATAGATTGAATGCACGTATGAGCACTATTACTGACCCCAAAAAAATGGTGGCAATTAATGCTAAACTCTGTAAAGTTAAGAAACAGGTATAGGTGGCCCACTTCAAACCTAAATTGCCTCATAAAACTCGTCTCCGGCCCTTATCTCATGAGAGCTTGCAAAGCAAAATGGGCTCCACATGGTTTCCTTGCAAACCCTTGTAAATGAAACCATCTCTGAATATATGTTATGCTTTACCTTTCTTATTACTTGTCTTTGAAAGCAATCTAGTTGGGTGGCATCTATAACATGTGGGATACCCATGCACCACCTGCGTACTGTGCCAATGCTAACTATACGTTGTGTTGTTTGAATGGGTGCAGGTGAGGGTTACCTTCTTAACTATGGTTTTCAAAGTTCCTTGGCTTGAAGATGGCAGACTCTTTTATCTTTAGGCTCTTGATTCTCTTGTACTTATGTATAAAGACTGTTCTGTACTATGAATGGGAGTTATACCACCTTCTCATTGACATAGTTTCTAGTGTCTTTTGTAATTTTTAAGGATTATTTGGTGTACATATGTTATATTGTTATTGGAACAGACACACACCTAACACCAAGAGTAGTATTGATACTATTCAAAGACCTAGTTACTATTTTATCCCTCGATTTTTGTCCTAGATAATTTTACGTTGGACTGATCCTTGTGGGATGGGGCTCTCTTCACATGGCCCTTATAGGTTCTCCTGGTTGGTTGAAGGCTAAAGAGGCTACCAATTCTTACCTTTGGTTGTATTTTTCTCTAATTAACATTTTATGGACTATGCAAAACTTAGCACTATCACAAGGGTTAGAGATTCCTACTGAGCCTCTTTCTAAAGCCTCGCTTCAGGTACTTAGACGCATTCATGACCCTACGACATCTGAAGTAATAGTAGGGGCTTCATCTGATCTAGCCAACTCCTTGGTTCAAACCATGTCGTTTGATAAGTGTGTCCATACCCTCGCCCAACTTGTCAACAACTCTAAGGAAGGGGTAGCAGATTTATCTGAATTAATTGAAAACATTCCCGCCTTGACCCTTGCTCACAAAGGAGAGTTAGCCAAATTCTCTTCTGAAGGTGCTGAATTGACCAATTATTTACGCAAATTATGTGGTCTCACCCCTGGGTTTGTTTCAGCTCCATCCATCTCGGTACAAATGATATTCAACCGTTTATTTTGCAGGGACCCCCTGGCCATAGATGCTGTCAAGGCCTTTCAGAAAGAGATGTGCTCTCTCAGTGAGACCTCTCTTATGGAAATGGTACCTAAGGTTTCTCGGGTTTTTCCCATCTTTCCTTCCAAACAAGTTGAAATCAAATCCCTTGGGGTGGGCCATCACCTTTTGGCCCTTCCCAACAAAGGCTTTCTAGCTCCTATCTCTATTAAAACCTGGGTTTTTCTAGCCAATCTTTCGGCATCTTCAATAGAAGAAGCACGACTCAAAGTATTAAGAGGCGTACAGTCTCTTGATAAAGATGACCTTATTAAATCCCCTTTCACTATGCGGTTTCTTGATACAAAGAAATGTGGCTCCCACATTGGTTTGTATGTGCGTACAAAAGGCTTGATGGAGTTCTCCAAAAGTAACTCGGAATACTACGTTGAGTCTATTTGGAACATTTATAGGCCTTATGTCAAATGCACTTGTCGGTTTCTTGACCCTAAGGCCTCTTGTGAATCAAGCATTATTTCGTTTGATCGACATGCTATATGGTATGCCCTCAACAACTTGGATCTCATGTTTCTCGATACTCCTTCAGCTCACTACCTCTCCCTTTTCTGCTCTTGGCTAGGAGGCCAAGCCATGGAACTTGTGTTAGCTTAGATGGCTTTCATTCAGTTTTGGCTCCCTTATGCTCTCTCTTCTCAAAGAGCTGGCTGCAAAAAAAAACCCGGGCTACTTCTGATGGCTTATGGTAACTATCTTGGTATTAAAACTCTTCTTGGCTTGATAAAACCTAATATTGATGCTGAGAATTCCCCTACTCTTAACAGACCCAACTCTCTAATCTCCCCCACTTCTTCTTACACATCTTTTTTGACTCCGGTCTCCTCTTTTGCCGAGTCTTATGGAAGGAGAGGGAAAACGAGAAGCATGACTAGGGGGAGAGGTAGAGGCTATCCTGTCAAACACATTTCAAATTTGTAAATGCAGGTACTATGTAATGGGGTTGGCAGAATGCATTTTATATCTCACGAGGAAAGTGTGCACGGAATTTTTGTCCATTGCATCTTTGCCAGCAAAATTTTAGAATTCTTTTCACCTTGTTTTATATTTAACAAATGCTTTATGTCTACCTTTGGTAATTTGGATCCACTAAGCCAGGTTAGAATAGCATGGAGATTTACTAAATCTATACTACATCTGATATACTCTAATGAGTTTCTTAGGAAGGAGAAACCCTTGTCATCTCATTGCCATTTATGGGAGGGATGTACAATGAAATTTGGCATTCTTGGAATGCTCGTATGTACCACATATCTCTCTATTATTGAGAATATCTCTGTAAGATGCCTCCTTTCCAAAGGCCTCAATCACATACCCCCTCACCCACTTAATTCTCATATTGCTTTAAAAGCACTTACTGAATGTCTGGCTGACTCAGTAAACTCCAATTGGAGTTATCAATTCAACATGAATTGAACAAAATTTTGGTGGCTGTATTTGCCATGTTGGTTTCACAACTCCCACATGATTGGTTACACACTGAGTCTACATGGCTCACCACGGATCTTTCCTTAGCCTTTCGCAAGCGTAAGTCGAAATGGTTTATTGTGGATTTAGATAAAGCATCTAACAGAAGCGGCTGAAAATCGACTCAAAGATGGCGAGTTCAGTTACATTGAAGAAAACTCGGATATTATTATACAGAGAACATGTAAAAGTATGACTAAATTAGGATTCAGGTAGAAACTATGAAACTTCCCATCCTATTCCAACTTATAAAAGTCATAAAAGTAAATTTCGATGGATCTCATATGCTTCCAATTGCCTTTTTTTCGATATTACGAAGCACGTTACTGAAGGGCTTAATTTGGTATGTGAAGAGCTGAAAAACATATGTGCTATTAAAAGAGAAGATGTAAGGCGCTTCTTAGCAGTGGACATCCAACCCTTTTGGTTGGTTGGTAACTCGCCTGAAGTCCTTTTGAACCTTCCATCTGCCATTTATTCAGTATATACAACTGATAGTACCAAATGCTAAGAAAATATCCCTCTAGTAGGTGAATCTGGTCTCATGAATGTATTGAATTGTCTCGTAGACTTGGCCCTCTAATAAAGCCAAAGAAGGGTTCTCTGGCTTCTCCTTTGTTAAATCTGCCACGTGGGTTATAAAAGTGAGCAACTAGTATGTGACCCGCGTGCTGCTGTGGCCAAAAAAAGCATGGTTATTGGATCTCTCTCTCTCTCTCTCTCTCTCTCTCTCTCTCTCTCTCTCTCTCTCACACACACACACACACACACACACACACATGCACGCGCGTGTGCGCGCACACACACACACACACACACACACACACACACACACACACACACACACACACACACACACACACACACACACACACACACACACACACACACACACACACACGAAGTCAAATATAGGTAGGTGTGTGTGTGTATCTGCATGTCGATGTGTGAGGAGAACGAAATTGTAGTCCTTGGAATCACTCTAGGAAGATAAAAGTGCCTCTCTCTCTCTCTCTCTCTCTCTCTCTCTCTCGCTCGCTCGCACACATGCGCGCGTGCACATATACACACACATGTCTTAGGATAGATGTAAAACATCTACAACTTCTCCAATTATGTGAAGCTAAAGTGGTCAGTGGAAATGGCTCCTAGAAGCTAAAACAACATTGCTAGCCACCACAGAAGAAACCCAAATGCATCCAATGCTTAGATGCTCTCATCCTTGCATCCCCATTAAGGTCTTTTTGTATTCACCATTGCAAGAAAAGAACCCATTTTAACTGTTTGCTTCAATTACTAAATCACCATCATAACCTGCAAATAAATATCTCTCACTATGTCAACCCCCACAGTGCTCTAATGTACAGGGAAGTGCCATCGCTGCTGATGGGGAGGAGAGAGAGAGCATGGAGAACTATGTGTCCCCTAAGTTTGGACAATGGAATGGGCTCCTACATCTCTCTCTCTCTCTCTCTCTCTCTCTCTCTCTCTCTCTCTCTCTCTCTCTCTCTCTCACACACACACACACACACACACACACACACACACACACACACGAATACATGTATCTAAATTTTGAACTTCGAGCATCGAGGTCAAATATCATTTACGACATAGAAGGTCCGTGCAAACCTCCCAAGGGAGGTTCATTGAGCAACACATGGAGAAAAATTCTTTATGGCGTTCAAAATGTAAAGGAAAGCCACCCTTCAAATGATTTTCAAAAATAAAAGTAGTTAGTGGTCAGCCTTGAAATTGAGGGCTAGAGTGAAATGGCCTCCCAAAAACTGTAGGCATAAGTATTATAGAGTACTAAGGTCTTTTTGACTTCCACTTTTCTACCATCCTAGTACTTACCCTTCACTTTTGCCTTTTCAATTAAATGTTTTTTAAAGGTTCTCTTTGAAATGAAGCAGAATGTGACACATGGAGGGTCTCTCTTTCCTTGAAAATTTTAAGTTGCTTTATATATATAGTATTACATGTGCGTCAATTGAAGCAACCATTGGTCTCTTCCCTTCATAGGGAGGGAAAATGTGGACAAATGCCTATGATTCTCATGAGAGCTTTTATAGCTCTTTAATACACTTGTACATCAACCACCACTGTAACTACTTTCTAGAATGACAATGTATGACAACATACAAGGTCTAAGTGCCCTCCACATTCACATCAACCAAGCACAAATCTATCTTTTGGATCAACAATATGTCTAGATTTTCGAGTGTAAGATCAAACAACTAATGAAGTCTAGCTACTCTCCACATTCTTGTGGATTGACAGCATGACGACTTGTTGCCAACAATGTGTGGATTGGATAAGGTTTGCCTAAACTTAATAGCTGAGAGTAGAGATTAGTCGGTCTCAAGATTAACAGGTCTCAAACCACGTCAGTAGGAAGAAAAATGTGTCTCTCTCTCTCTCTCTCTCTCTTTCTCTCTCTCTCTCTCTCTCTCTCTCTCTCTCTCTCTCAGACTGCATGTTTAGTTTGTAGTATTAAAATAAATCATGTGAGAGACTAAGAGCATGTACCAATGAGCCTACTTTTTGTCTAGTCACGTCTCTTTACCTATCTAATCATGGTAGTTAAGAGCCTTGATACGGGCATAGCTTTTCACATGGTTGACTTTTGAGGCCCTCTCGATTAGCAAGAACTTTCTCAAGATCTATCTCAACACTCAGTCAAATCAAGCATTAATCTTTCAAGCCACCAGTTTTCTTGACTTGCAAAAAAAGCTGGAAGGCTATTTAGCCGTTCCAAAGTGACCAGGCTCTAAATGTAAACAAAATGACATGGAGGTAGTCCTACAATGGAGGCATCCCTACAATAAGAGACCGGAGTCATCATTTCTAGGGGGAGGCAAAGGGCTCACATTAGGTATGCAACACAAAGAGGATCCAAATGAGTAAAGGATTGCTAACTCCAAGACCAAGGCCAATACCCTCCACTGGAAATGATCAACCTCCAATTCAATCACATCAATGTTTTGGAAAAATTATTTTTCAAACATACAAAATTGCTTTCCTTTAATTTTCCATGAGGAAATGTAAAAAATTAGGTTTATGTTGCAGGTTTTTACTCTATTTTTCTTTATTTTGGGGTGGAAATTTTCCATTTTCCCTTGCCCTCAACTGACATTTTTGAAATTGAAAACGGCATGATATTAAGCTGAGACACATTTTTTCCAAACACAAAATTGAAGATCCGCCTTGCATGACCGTTGCCGTCAGCACTGTAGTAGTAGGCAATGCCACCTGTCCCCTTGCAGAACCCCTTTTTTCTTGCCTTTGTCAAGAATTTGAAATGTGAAAACTTGGGAAATCTAACACGCTGGAGCTCTCAAAATTGTAGCAGATGCTGACTGGCCTAAAAAAGACGAAGAAAGTGTGGACGGATCTAGGACTCTCTCTCTCTCTCTCTCACACACACAGACACACACACTCTCTCTCTCTCATAGACACACACACTGACTCTCTCTCTCTCTCTCTCTCTCTCTCTCTCTCTCTCTCTCTCTCTCTCTCTCTCTCTCTCTCTCTCTCTCTCTCTCTCGTGGTGTGGAGGGCCATAGCTAGGCAAAAATGGAGCTTGCTGGAATCAAGGATGGCGGACATGCAGTGGTAGAGGAGAAGGTGGCTCAGCAAGCGCTTGTGGCAAGTGGGAAATGTATTGGATCCAGACTCTTGGCATCCTGGCCAACAGATGATTGAGGTTGTATAAGGGTGTGGGGCTTGTGGCAGATCAGCTATTGGCAGCCAGGGGTGTTGATAGAGCAGACTACATGAGGCATGAGGCATACTGCAGCAACATTTGAGAAGTTGCACATGAGTAAGTGGTGGGTTGCGAGGGAGGGGGGGGGGGGGGCATTCTTTGTCAAGCGCCAAGGCCAATCAATGGCACTCTCTCTCTCTCTCTCTCTCTCTCTCTCTCTTTTGAATAGAAATAGACACACACACTTCTCATCAAGACTGAATGGGATTGGCCCTCGCTCTCTCTCTCTCTCTCTCTCTCTCTCTCTCTCTCTCACACACACACACACACACACACACACACACACACACACACACAGAGAACTGCAGTAAATAACGAAGACGCCTCTCTCTCTCTCTCTCTCTCTCTCTCTCTCTCTCTCTAAGACTTGCGACACACACGACGATGCCGTAGAAGATGAAACATGATCTCTCTCTCTCTCAAACCTGCGATGTACTCTCTCTCTCTCTCACACACACACACTCACTCACACACACACACACACACACACATACACGTTTGAGGCGTACCAACTTATCCACGCGTGGCATAGCTCGTTGCTTGTTATTTTCCCAAGCTGCAAAGTAGAACCACCCTTTACAGAAACAAAAGTAATCACCCTTCAAAATTGAAGGCTGGAGTGAAACTCTATGGCCTTGTTAAAGAGTTTAAATAATAAATAGTACTAAGTATAGTGACTTTTTGAGAGAACTAATAAGTCAAAACTAAGTATTTTTATTTTTTACATTCACACTTCTTAAAACTAAGTCTTTTCATTTTCTACCATAAGAGGACTTGCAACTTACCCTTCACTTTTACATTTCAAACCAAATCTATACTAATAGATAATGGGGGAGGGAATTCCGGTCCCCCCCGCCCCACCCCCCCACATGTCAAGCTGTGAGGCCTCAGGCGGGCTCATGCTGAGAAGGTTCAAAAAATGAGCTGAGAAGGTTCAAAAAATATTTTTAAAAAATCACTGCCAGTCGCCTCTTGAGTAGGCGTGCTTAGCGAGGAGGTGATCAAAGTGGGCAAGACAGAGAGAGAGAGAGAGAGAGAGAGAGAGAGAGAGAGAGAGAGAGAGAGAGAGAGAGAGAGGTCCTCATCGTCGCAGTCCTCAAGAGAGAGAGAGACAGATGTCCTCAGCTGCTTCGTCATCCTCAAGAGAGAGAGAGAGAGACGTCCTCATCGCCGCAGTCCTCAAGAGAGAGAGAGAGACGTCCTCAGCTGCTTCGTCATCCTCAAGAGAGATAGAGACGTCCTCAGCGGCTTCTGCTCCTCCATACACTCCTCAACGCCTACGCTCCGAACTTGCGGCTACTGCTGCTCACCTCATCACCTACGTCTCATCACCTGCGGCTCTGTTCCTCACCTCACCGGCTTCCTCATCCTCATCACCTGCGGCTCTGCTCCTCACCTCACCAGCTACAGGTCTGCTCCTCACCGGCTGCGGCTCCAAACCTGCGCATCGGCTCCGAAGCTCACCGGCTGCAGGTACTGCGCAACTCTCTCTCTCTCTCTCTCTAGCTCGCTTTGCTAAAGCCCTGCACTGTCGGCGACTGCCCTATGTCCAGAACGTCTCTGAGAGAGAGAGAGAGATAAAATGAAATGTTATTTCTATTGACGTCTCTCAGAGAGAGAGAGAGAGAGAGAAATGAAATGAAATGTTTTATTAGCCCTGCACTCAATGAACGTCTGTGTGTGTGTGTGTGTGTGTGTGTGTGTGTGTGTGTGTGTGTGAGAGAGAGAGAGAGAGAGAGAGAGAGAGAGAGAGAGAAATGAACTGCTGGTGGTGGTGTTGGGGCACGTGGAGCGGTGGTGCAAGGTCATGCGTTTAGAGCCCAAGACTCCAGGCCGGCAGTGAGAGAAATGAAATGAAATGAAATGAATGTGTGTGTGTGTGTGTGTGTGTGTGTGTGTGTGTGTGTGTGTGTGTGAGAGAGAGAGAGAGAGAGAGAGAGAGAGAAATGAAATGAAATGTTATATTAAACGTGTGTGTGTGTGTGTGTGTGTGTGAGAGAGAGAGAGAGAGAGAGAGAGAGAAATGAAATGAACAAAAAGAAAAGGAAATTCTGTCTGTGTACAAAAAGAAAAGGGGAAGCTTAAAATAGCCAAAGATAAAGAAATTGGTAGGTTTTGATAAGTGAAATGAAATGTTATATTAAACGTCGTCGGAAGGCCAAAATTGATACCATCATTGGACGTTGCTTGAGAAAATATTGCGCCTAGAAATGAAATAAAATTTTATATTAAACGTCTTTGGAAGGCCAAAATGACCAATGAGACCAACTTAAGGGTCGCACGGCCAGCAGATCTCCCCTCTCTCTCTCTCTCTCTCTCTCTCTCTCTCTCTCTCTCTCTCTCTTTGTGCGCCTTTAGGCAGGTCGCACGACCAACAAAACGGCAAATGTCCCGGCCCTTGAGCACACTCCCCAGTGCCCACATGCCTACTGACTGTCACGCATCGTCGTGCATGCGAATTAGCGCCGAAATAGAGAGAGAGTGTAAAAACCCAAATATTAGCCTAATTTTGTAAACATTGCAAAGCACAGTTAGGGGCTTAACAAATTGGCACTATTCAAAGCACCAAAGTTTGGGAAAAATGTATCTCGGTCGGAGTCATCTTAATATCGTGCCGTTTTCAATTTCAAAAATGCCGATTGAAGGCAAGGGAAAAAGGAGAAATTCCGCCCCAAAATATAGAAAAATAGTGTAAAAACTCAAATGATGTAGCTGATGGACAAGAAGCATTAGGTGGGGCAGCCGCTCTCTTGGCCCTAACCAAGTTAGGCATATCCCACAATTAGTGCATTCCAAGAGACGACATCCTACACAGGAAGCTTCTCAAGCACTTTTTGTGCTTTCCAAAATGCACAACATTTGGCATGAGAGAGAGAGAGAGAGAGAGAGAGAGAGAGAGAGAGAGAGAGCCTTTGTGTGTGTGTGTGTGTGTGTGTGTGTGTGTGTGTGTGTGTGTGCAGGAGCCCGCTCGGTTTCACATCCCAAATCTTTTTTTTCCGAGAACACATCCCAAATCTTGAACCCTAGCATTTCATAAAGCACTTCATAAAGCACAAAAAGTGCTTTCAATGAGCTTAATCAATGAGCTCTGATGATGGTGGGGCTCGCAGATCTAGAAAAAAACCTAGGTTTAATGTAATCCCACATGACAAAAAACAATCTACTTACGGGGAAGAACTAGGCTTGAAGCCAAGAAAACACCTGGCAAACTCAGTTTCAAAAGCCAGGAGGAGGAGGAATTGAGGCATTGCTCTACAACTCATTATCAACGGATCAACAGACAAATAAACAGGGGGGGAGAGGAGCTTATATGCGTTATTTTGCATTGATATGGAGCTCTGATGATGGTGGGGCTCGCAGAGCTAGAAAAAACCTAGGCTTAATGTAATCCCATTTACAAATTTTGGTAAGGCCAAAATGACCTAGGAGACCAACTTAAGGGTCGCACTGCCAACAAATCCTCTGTGTGTGTGTGTGCGTGCCCTTAGGCAGGTCACACAGCCAACAAAACGGCAAATGTCCTGGCCCTTGAGTGCACTCCCCAGTGCCCACATGCCTAAAGACTGTCACACATCGTCACGCATACGAATTAGTGCCGAAATAGAAAGAGAGTGTGTAAAAACTCAAATAATATCCTAATTTTGTAAACATTGCAAAGCACCGGTAGGGGCTCAACAAATTGGCACTATTCAAAGCACCAAAGTTTGGGAAAAATGTGTCTCGGTCGTAGTCAGCTTAATATCGTGCCGTTTTCAATTTCAAAAATGCCAGTTGAAGGCAAGGGGAAAAGGAGAAATTCCGCCCCGAAATATAGAAAAATAGTGTAAAAACTCAAATGATGGAGCTGGTGGACAAGAAGCATTAGGTGGGGCAGCCGCTCTCTTGGCCCTAACCAAGTTAGGCATATCCCACAATCAGTACATTCCAAGAGACGACATCTTGCACAGGAAGCTTCTCAAGCACTTTTTGTGCTTTTCGAAATGCACAACATTTGGCATGAGAGAGAGAGAGAGAGAGAGAGAGAGAGAGAGACTGTGTGTGTGTGTGTGCGCGTGCGGGAGCCCGCTCGGTTTCACATCCCAAATCTTGAACCCTAGCATTTCATAAAGCACAAAAAGTGCTTTCAATGAGCTTAATCAATGAGCTCTGATGATGGTGGGGCTGGCAGAGCTAGAAAAAAACCTAGGTTTAATGTAATCCCACATGACAAAAACAATCTACTGATGGGGAAGAACTAGGTTTGAAGCTAAGAAAACACATGGCAAACTCAGTTTCAAAAGCCAGGAGGAGGAGGATTTGAGGCATTGCTCTACAACTCATTATCGACGAATCAGCAAACAAATAAACAGGGCGGGAGAGGAGCTTATATGCGCTATTTTGCATTGATACGGAGCTCTGATGATGGTGGGGCTCGCAGAGCTAGAAAAAACCTAGGTTTAATGTAATCCCACTTACAAATTTTGGTAAGGCCAAAATGACCTAGGAGACCAGCTTAAGGGTCGCACGGCTAGCAAATCCTCTCTCTCTCTCTCTCTCTCTCTCTCTCTCTCTCTCTCTCTCTCTCTCTCTCTCTCTCTCTCTCTCTGTCTCTATCTATCTGTGTGTGTGTGTGTGTGTGTGCGCGCGCACGAGCCTTTTAGCAAGTCGCACGGCCAACAAAACAACAAATTTCCTGGCCCTTGAGCGCACTCCCCAGTGCCCACATGCCTAAAGACTGTCACGCATCATCGCGCATGCGAATTAGCGCCAAAATAGAGAGAGAGAGAGAGAGAGAGAGAGAGAGAGAGAGAGAGAGAGAGAGAGAGAGAGAGAGAGAGAGAGAGAGAGAGAGAGCGAGAGAGAGAGAGAGAGAGAGAGAGAGAGAGAGACTGTAGAAACCCAAATAATAGCCTAATTTTATAGCACCGGTAGGGGATCAACAAATTGGCACTATTCAAAGCACCAAAGTTTGGGAAAAATGTATCTCGGTCGGAGTCAGCTTAATATCGTGCCGTTCAAAGTACAACTCAAAATGCCGGTTGAAGGCAAGGGAAAAAGGAGAAATTCCGCCCCGAAATATAGAAAAATAGTGTAAAAACTCAAATGATGGAGCTGATAGACAAGAAGCATTAGGTGGGGCAGCCGCTCTCTTGGCCCTAGCCAAGTTAGGCATATCCCACAATCAGTGCATTCCAAGAGACGACATCCTACTCAGGAAGCTTCTCAAGCACTTTTTGTGCTTTCCGAAATGCACAACATTTGGCATGAGAGAGAGAGAGAGAGAGAGAGAGAGAGAGAGCCTTTGTGTATGTGTGTGTGTGTGTGTGTGTGTGTGCGTGTGCGGGAGCCCGCTTGGTTTCGCATCCCAAATCTGGAACCCTAGCATTTCATAAAGCACTTCATAAAGCACAAAAAGTGCTTTCAATGAGCTTAATCAATGAACTGTGATGATGGTGGGGCTCGCAGATCTAGAAAAAACCTCGGTTTGATGTAATCCCACATGACAAAAACAATCTAATGATGGGGAAGAACTAGGCTTGAAGCCAAGAAAACACGTGGCAAACTCAGTTTCAAAAGCCAGGAGGAGAAGGAATTGAGGCATTGCTCTACAACTCATTATCGACGGATCAGCAGACAAATAAACAGGGCGGGAGAGGAGCTTATATGCGCTATTGCATTGATATGGAGCTTTGATGATGGTGGGGCTCATAGAGCTAGAATTTTCCCTTAGCAAATTCAAGGGAAGGAATTTTGTATGTTTAAAAAAATGAATTTTCCCGAATCTTGAACCCTAGCATTTCATAAAGCACAAAAAGTGCTTTCAATGAGCTTAAGCAATGAGCTCTGATGATGGTGGGGCTCGCAGAGCTAGAAAAAATCTAGGTTTAATGTAATCCCACTTAAAAATTTTGGTATTTACCTTTAAATTTTAAATTTGAACTTGAGAAAACCTACAACCTTTAGAGAAATTTAGTGTAAAAACCTTGAATTCTAGCATTGCCTTGGTCGATATGTATGCCAAATGCCATGCACTTCATAAAGCACAAAAGGTGCTTTCAATGAGCTTATTCTATGGGATGTCGTCTCTTGGAGTGCACTCATTGTGGGATATGCCTACACATGAGTAAGAGAGAGAGAGAGAGAGAGAGAGAGAGAGAGAGAGAGAGAGAGAGAGAGAGAGAGAGAGAGAGGGATGGAGCAGATGGACAAGAAGCATTAGGTGGGGTAGCCGCTCTCTTGGCCCTAACCAAGTTAGGCATATCCCACAATCAGTGCATTCCAAGAGAAGACATCCTACACAAGAAGCTTCTCAAGCACTTTTTGTGCTTTCCGAAATGCACAACATTTGGCATGAGAGAGAGAGAGATAGATAGATAGATTTTATTATCGTCCTCGGAGGTCAAATATGACCTATGGGACCAAAGTTACATGTGTAGTATGTGTACGGCTGATGAGTGACTCTCGATGCTCCAAAATTGTAGTGATGAGAGTCGCAATGGAGAGCCCACACTTTGGCTGGGAGAGGAAAGTGTGTAGGTCTAAGTTATGGCTGAAAATGTGAGAGAAGCAAGTTCGGATGTGATCAAAAGCTGAGCACTCTAGTAGTGTGTGGTACTCAGACTCTCGAACTTGCAGTGAGCATAATGTGCACAATCGATTTGACTCTTCTCCATTGCCCCAACGCCCTATCTCGCATCGAAGGAAATGGGAGCTAAGCCGAATTGCTGCGATAGTGCGTATCGCGGACAAGGGAATAGGCTCAAGCATGTAAGTGTGAGTACGGTTTCCTCTCTCAACGAAGAACATGGTTTTGTAGTTGGGGGCAATATAGGTGGTGTAATGTATGAAGCGTGACCCACCGGATTTCTCCCAAGCCGTAATACATTGGCGTTGTAGAAAAGCTTCATTCACTTGAGAGTCAATTGAAGCATCATGTAGCAAGTGTAATGCATCCCATCTCCCAAACCACTTCTTTATGTATTACATCCATCCCGTGCTCAAGATCTTGCTTTTATGCGTCTTTTGAACTTTTTTGCTTGCTTCCCATGCAACTGTAGGAAGTCGATGTGAGGGGTTTTGACGCATCTTTATCATGTACTCCACAACCCTTTCCATGCCCATAACCTCAATTGGAAGGGATCCCGACTCAAGAAGTAGGAGCATATATGGTGTTTGTGTCTTAACTTGGAGAAAGTTTGTAAGAAAACGCTTTTGGACATTCTCAAACTCTTTCCAAGTAGACTTTGAGATGCTCCCACCCCACACTTCAACTCCATAAAGAAGAACCGGTGTCACCAATGCATCAAAAAGATACTTCTTGAGAACCCAACACTTGATGTTTCCCGCATTACACATGTTCTCAAATGCATAATATGCTCTCTTTCCCGCTTCCAAACAACGCATAGCACATTCATGCCACTTGTGATTGGATGGAACCTCAAGGCCAAGGTACTTAAAGCTCTCAACAACTTCAAGTGTCTCATTGTTGTACACAATGCATGGCTTCTCCTTATGGTTGGTTTTCACAAGCATAACCTTTGTTTTGGATTCATTTACAATCAGCCCACTATGCAAGCAAAAGTTCTCAAGGACAACCATAAGCTTTTGTGCATCTTCTAAAGTGTGTGCTAGAAGCACTACATCATCCGCATACAACAAAAGCATGATTACCGCATTGCAAATAGTGACCTCTTCAATGCCTTCCTCTTGCATAAAGTCAAGTACCATTTGTTCCAATTGATCGATGCATAGACCAAAGAGAGTTGGTGACAATGGACATCCTTGTTTAACCCCAATAGTGCTTACAAAAATTTCTGAAATTTCTCTTCCCATGCGCAATTGACAAATCACCTTCTCATAGATTTGAGAAACCGCAAGCATAAACTCACTTGGCACTTAGAGTTCTTCCATCCTTCTCCACAAATTGTTACGTGGAATCATATCAAAGGCTTTCTTAAAGTCCACAAAACAACAATACAATCGCTTGCCTTTCAACCGACTTTCCTCCATGAGAACACGAAGAGTGACAAGATGATCAATGGTGCTATGGCATCGACGAAAACCCGCTTGTCCCTTTGCACGCTTGTCATTCTCTTCAGCCCAATCACTCAATTTCATCTCCATTATGCACCCAAATAACTTTTCCATAAGAGACCCAATCATTATAGTCCGGTAGTTGCTTACATTCTTTACATCCCCTCCTTTATGCAAAGGCTTAACCCAATTAGTACTCCAATCATAAGGCATACCATGTTGAAGTGCAAGGTTGAACATATCACACATCCACTCATGGGTAAAATCTCCCGTCCATTTGATCATCTCCGGCTTGATACCTTGAAGATCTCCCGCTTTGCGAGTGGCCAACTTTTCAAGCCCACCGCATACATCCTCAATAGTAAAAAAAGACGGCATACATGGGAGTGAACCATAAAATGGCATTTTTTCAGTATTTTCTTGCTCATATAATTGCCTACAATGTGTGTACATATCCACTAGACTCAAGTTACCAAAATTCTCAACCCGCTTGCCTCTCAAGTTTCTCCAAAATCTTCCACATGCATGTGCCTTTTCTTGGACTTGAAATTCTTGTTGCTTTACTTCCCATCTTCTTCTCTTCTTTTGAATCAATGCCTTGTATGTATGCAAATGACTTTGATAGTTGTCTTTGTCCATAGTTGCATCAAGCTTTATCAAGGACTTTCGAGCATCTTGACATTCTTTATCAAACCACCTTTTGCGTGATCTATCTTTGTTGATACCATGGAGATGCTTTATGGCAAAGCATTCTTCCGCACAAGAACAAATAGCTTTCTTGAAAGCTTCCCATTTAGTTTCCAATGGTGCATCACATTGAAGCTTTGTCATCCATAATTTTTGCTCAACCATTTCAATGTACATTGGTGCCCGTTTGAAATCCATACATAGTGATAACTTCTCTTTCCTTTGGTTGAGATTATCATGCTTAGTTGCTTCTCCACATGAAAGGTCAATACATAAGGTGCGATGGTCGGATTCCGGGGTCCATTGACCAAACATAAAACTCTTTATGCGATACATGATGGCTTCAGAGAGTAGCATATAGTCAATCACACTATCCCCATTATGTCTTCTACATGTAAATCCATTGGTTCCACTCCACAAAGATACACCATTGGCAATGAGCATACCCGTGCTATTACACATGTGTAAAAGTAACTTTCCATAGTGATCCGGCTCTTTCTCATCCATTGAAGTACGATCATACAAGTGAACTTCCTCCAACTCCCTTGAAATGTATGGCATATCAAATTGTTGAGTATCATGTTGCAATGTTTTTGTGCGAGCATTCATATCCCCAAATACAATAACATCACCTTCACCTTTGAAATAAGCAATGTCCTCTTCCAAATCAGAAAATGGTTGATCTCTATCCATGCAAGCATAAAAGGGAGAATCATGATGAGGAATGTAGCAATCGGCTACAAAAATGGGTGCTCTTTTTGGTGTCATAATTTTCAGCCATACATAACGTTTGTACTTGTCATCTTTCACAATTGATACAAAATCTTCCAATCCTTTCTTAACCATACATGCTAACCCTCCTTGTCCTCTTCGTTGCTTGAGATTCTTTGACCACATCAATGAATGTACATTGTAATCCTCCAAGCCGTTAATCCTTTGTGTATCATGCTTCCAAGTTTCAACAAGAAGTACAACATCGGCTTTGCTTGTTAGTTCATCAATGCCAACCCCCGCATTCCATGGGTATCCATTACAATTCCAAAAGCATATTTTCAATTGTAACTCGGTCTCATAGGTCACGCATCCCTATTTGCTTGAGAGACTTGCCTCCTCCTTGGGCACATTTTCTTCATGAGAGATTTCCTTGTTTTTATTATTCTTTTCCTCATATGCCTTGCGACGCATATTTTGTTGCTTAATAGTGCGATCTTCACATACAAAACATTTTGTATTCCTCAAATAGATCCAACTATTATCAAGGATAATCTTTCGCTTGGTCTCATCCGGCATGGTGCATACAATTGGCCGTTCTCCCGAGCGAGGAGCTCCTTGCTTCCCCACTCTATGTGCTCCATAGACCATAACTCCGGACATGCCAAAGTGGGTTTTGAAGAAATCTTCAATAACAATGGCAAGAGAAGGAGGTGTCTCTAACTTCTCTTCGGGAATTCCACGAATAACAATGTTCTTGGAACGTCGCTCCCGTTCCTTCAACTCCTCCACATCTACATTCTCAACATTCTTTGTTTGAACCATAGCTTGCATGAGTGAGGAATTAGAAACCACATTGCTACCACATACATCAGCCCAAGACTTGTTTGTGCATACATTTTTCATGTCGCATACATCCCGGCTCATAGTGTCAAATTTCTCCTCTTTCAATACATGGTCATGCTCTACTTTGCTCATCCGCTCCTTCAAAGCATTCAAGTCCACAATAGAGCGTTTACATTCCTTGACTTCCTCTTCAAGTTGCATCAAACGTGTTGTTTGCATCTCAAGTGTCCTCTTGAGATTCTCATTCTCAACCACAAGTACCCTTAGTGTGCCATTCTCCATTGCAAGTGCTCGTAAGTCTTCGCCTTGTTTGTTTACGGCCTCTTGCAATGATACCAAGTACGCCATGATCATGGTTTCCGATGTCGTTGGTTGGGTGGTTGTGTTGCTATCTCCACACTTAAGAGATTTT
>NC_140959.1:30577023-30604523 GCF_014529385.1 Adiantum capillus-veneris
TTGGCAGATGCAAAGCGAGTGTCTCTCCTAATGCAATCACATGCACACCATTGCCGATGTGGTGTTTGCTTTTGATTGCGTAAGCGGAATGTACACAACAATTCAAGCCTCAATGCAACTCTACCAACTCAAATGGGGACCTGTCACCATGGTAACTCTTCATAATGAAGCACCTCGGGGCTGATTTGGATGCACCTTTGAATCCGTCTTGATGTGGGTTGCCAATGGCCAATAATGGGTTGACCAATAATGGGTTAACTTGGCACATCTGCATCAACTGCGAGAATCCGGCTGACGTGCAGACTGGCGCGTTGTAACCGCAGTGGAAAATTGCCGAATGAAACTCAGGCCTTAACCTGTCACCATGGTAACTCTTCATAATGAAGCACCTCGGGGTTGATTTGGATGCACCTTTGAATCCGTCTTGATGTGGGTTGCCAATGGCCAATAACGGGTTGACCAATAATGGGTTATAACTTGGCACATCTGCATCGACTGCAAGATTCCGGTTGACGTGCAGACTGGAGCGTTGTAACCGTAGTGGAAATTTTCCGGCTGAAATCCAGGGCTTAACCGACAATCGTCAATGGGCTAATCGGATGGACTCGCTCCCCCAATTATATCCTTGGTAGTAGTTAGATGAGATATAGAGTGACAGATATAGAAGTATATAGACATTTACCATGTGGGTTGGCAAGCCTCCTCTCACTGACTTCCTCATTGCAAAGATAGACATAGTTGGGAAATCCTTTCTTCTCCATACTCTCTTCTTAATTCTCTAGATACTAACCTGTATATATCTATGAGTACTTATAAGAGTTCTTTTTTGAACAGATGGCTATTGGTCCAAAGGTGTTGTCTCCTGGACATGCAAGACGTAGTAGGATATGTCAAGCCTCTCGAGCTACGTGACATGCAGTAGCGCGAGATAGAGTTCGACGTTCTCTGGGTGAGTTGATGTGCCTCGCTTGGAAGATTGCCACCATTTGATAAACGTGAATCGATGCAATGAATTTCCTCAGGGAAGCATTGAGATGGATGTAGATAACGAGTCAATTCTCTTGCAAAGTTATGTAAGGATTGAAATGGAAGACAATTTGGAAGCCAATAATGGAGATGTTCCTGAGGAGCCTGTAATTGTCTCTAGAGAGGGAGATTACTTTCTCATGAAAAGTGTATTCTTCACAACATAGGCAACTTGGATTTTGCATGTTCCTTTTGTGGTGCTTTAGCTTGGAAAACAAAAGCAAAGACCGTTCGCACATTTGTGGGGAAGAGTTGCTGCAACTCAGGAAATGTTTCTTTGCCACCATTAAGTGAACCTCCTTTAGAATTAAGGGAATTGATGCACGGGGGTAATACTAGAAGTAGAAAATTCTTGAAACATATCAGAGCATATAATAGTGTGTTGGCATTTGCTTCTTTGGGAGATCATATAGATGAATCTCTCTGCCAAAGAAAAGGAATCTATACCTTCAAGGTGCATGGATCTATTTATCATAACATTGGTCCATTGATGCCAGAAGAGCGATCAGGTCAAATCCCTCGCTTTGCTCAGTTGTATTTTTTTGACACTGAGAATGAGTTGCAAAACAGGATGAGTCATGTTTCAAAACTCAAACCAGATGTTTTGGAAATCTTGCAATCAATGATGCATCGAGTAAATCCTTATGTTCAAGCTTTTAAGGGGTTGCTACAATGGTCCAAACTTCCAATATTCCGGAGATTAGGATGGTCATTACTGAGATGCGTACAAATGGCTGGCAATATGTTGCTCCAACAAGTGTGGAAGTTGCTGCAATCATGCTTGGTCAGGGTGAAGAGAGCAACATTGGCCATCGTGATATTGTGTTGAATCTTTTGGGTGGTGGTCTAAAAAGAATCTCAAATTGCCATAGGTCATACATGCCTCTATTATATGTGTTGCTATTTCCAAATGGTGAAGAAGGTTGGAATCCTTACATACCCCAAGTGAACAGAGCTGAAGTAAGCAGAGAGCGAGTAAATGGAACTACAAAGTATATTTCTACAATGGATTTCTACAAGTATAGATTGCAAATTAGAGATAACACAACACAATGTCTTTTACGTGGTGGTAGGCTACTGCAACAATATATTGTTGATGCATATAGTTGTATGGAGGAGTTGAGGCTTTTGTGGGTTCGTAATCATCAAAGTGAACTTCGAAGTGAGGTGTATCAAGGCTTGACAGATATGGTTGGAGCAAGAGATGGAACAAGGGATGATAGAGAACTGTGATTGGGTGCTAATGTTGGAAGAAGGGTTGTATTTCCTTCTTCGTATGTTGGTGGCCCTCGCTATATGCACCAGCTGTACCAGGATGCCATGGCAATTGTACGCAAGAGAGGAAAACCTGATCTCTTCATTACATTCACATGCAATCCTGGATGGAAGGAGATACAGGATGCATTACTGCCTGGACAGACATCCAATGATCGTCCTGATCTTACCGCCCGTGTTTTCTACCATAAGTTCAAGGATTTGATGGGCTTGCTGATTAAGAGAGCTATTTTTGGTAAGGTCGTTGGACACATTTTTGTGATTGAGTCCCAAAAGAGAGGCCTTCCTCATACTCACATTCTATTGATACTTGCATCTGAGCATAAGCCAACAGAGACATTGCATTATGATAAGATTGTGTGTGCTGAGCTTCCTGATAAAGTAATGTTTCCACAGTTGTATGATGTTATCAGTCGGTGTAATGTGCATGGCCCGTTTGGAAACTTGAATAAGAATGCTCCATGTATGAAAGATGAAAAGTGCAGGTTTAAATATCCTCGAAGCTTCAGTGCATCGACTACTGTGGCTAGGGATGGATACCCAACGTACATGAGGAGGGATAATGGAAATTACACTGTTCGTAATAAAGTGCAAATGAGTAATAAAGGATTGTTCCATACAATCCATTTTTGTCAATAAGGTACAATGCACATATCAATGTGGAGGTTTGCTCCACTATATCCACTGTGAAATATCTCTACAAGTATGTGTATAAGGGACATGACAGGGCCACTGTTGTTCCACAAGATAGTGAAGGGCTTCTAAATGAAGTTACAAACTATCTTAATGCTCTGGTTTCTTTGTTTGGAAGAAGCTTCTTTTCAACAAACAGGGCAAGAATTGCGCCTACTGTTTGTAGTCATTTTGGTTTTTTGTGATCCAATACATCCTGGTGCATTGTGGAATCGATTCTGTGAGGAGCTTTCTGAGGACCATGTATATCATATGAGGGTTTGCACAAATGATGCGAATATCTATGAACACATGGCTCAAAACCAAGCTTTGTCAAACTTAGAGACAACGCTTCAACACTATGGAAAGAGGCTCTCGGATTATTCTGGAATGCCCCAGGTGGATCACACACTGCAAATTATGAGTGAGCATGGAGTGCTTGCTGAAGAGTTCATGTATAACAGAGAGGAACAAAGAGTATTGTCTGCTCGAATGGAATCATCTTTCAATGTTGGGCAAAGGGAAGCTTACAATCGGGTTTTACAAGCAGTTGGCATGAGCAGAGGGACTGTTTTTGTCTTGGATGGGCCAGGTGGAACGGGAAAGACTTATCTCTACAATGCATTGCTCTCTCGGATACGTGGAGAGTCCAAAGTTGCTTTGGCATGTGCATCGTCCGGGATTGCAGCACAATTTCTCAAGAACGGAAGGAATGCACACTCTAGATTCAAGATCCCTATTGATATAACTTCTGAGTCCACATGTAACATTAAAGTAAACAGCCAGCTTGCTGAGCTGTTGCGAATGAGTTCACTTATCATATGGGATGAAGCCCCCATGGCTCATAGACATGCTTTTGAGGCTCTTGATAAGACACTAAGAGATGTCATGAAAAATGACATGTTGTTTGGTGGAAAGGTTTTCCTCCTTGGTGGTGATTTCAGACAGATATTACCTGTTGTGCGTAAGGGGGAAGAGAAGACATTGTTAATGCATCTTTGTGCCACTCATACATTTGGCAACGTACAGAAATCATGTATCTAACACAGAATATACAAGTGGTCAATTGTTGTAGTAATGTTATTGAAAGAGAGTTTGTGCAATGGACACTTGATATTGGTAATGGCCATGTTTGTGATGGGGACATACTTGTTAATGTGGCTTTGCCGGCCTGCATGATGCTACCACAAAATAATTTGCAAGCATTGGTTGCTTGCATACATAGAGAGCTTGAAACATAGACTTGCCATGCAACCTTTTTCAAGGATAGAGCAATTTTGGCTCCACGGAACAAGGAGGTGGATGCTATAAACAATTTGGGCTTGCAGCAATTTCCTGGTACTTATAATGAATATGTCAGGGCAGACTTAGTGTGTGAATCAAATTGTGATAGCATTTTATTCACAAGTGAGTTTGTAAATAGTTTAGATCTTGGGGGAGGTTTTCCACCGCATGTTTTACAATTGAAACAGAATGCTCCAGTTATGTTGCTTCGCAATTTGGATCCAAGAAGTGGTCTTTGTAAAGGGACACGCTTGATTTGTAAGCAATTCCACAGCAAAGTGATTGAAGCAAAAATCATTACAGGGTCACATGCAGGAAATGTAGTGTTCATTCCAAGGATTGATTTTCTCATGGGATCTAGAGAAGGTCTCCCTTTTGATTTGAAACGTCGCCAATTTCCCCTACATTGTGCTTTTGGGATGACAATCAACAAGGCGCAAGGCCAAACATTGGGAGTTCTTGGATTGTATCTCCCAACACCTGTTTTCACCCATGGTCAATTGTATGTGGCAATGTCTCGTGTGAGATCCTCTTCTGCCGTCAAGGTTGTGGTTGGTGATAGTCACTTAACAAGTGTTAGTAGATATGGAGATCAAAGAACATACACTTCTAACATTGTCTACAAAGAGGTGTTGCAATTGACTTGCCCCCTGCCACCCCCTTGCCATGGGGTTTAACGTGGTTGGATATGTTTCATCCAATAAAAAAGCACGGTGACTCTCGCAACTATTTCTTTGTCATTTAGAAGCTTAGTATACCTTCTTATGAAACATGGTGTAGTCTTAAACAAGGTATATTCGCTAAAACAATTGACTAAGATTTATTAGTGCTGAGAGATTTATGATTCATGTGCTTTTTGATGAATTTCTAATCCTTTATGTATATGTATATGTATGAATGAAGATGGATCCTAACGCCTTTGTGACTTACACACTAGGGAGACGACCTCGACACGTCGAGGTAAAATATTGTATATGTGTGTTTGTGACATTTCGATACTTTAAAGAATTTAAATCTCACAGTCAAGGATTATGTATTAGATCCACCATTATGGAGGGGTCCAATCACAGCCATGCAGGTGATTCATCTACTCGAGGACTTGGATGTAGCAAGGTAACAATGTTGATGTTGATATAGTAAAGTACTAGCTTTTGTGTATCAAAATATCTATCTATATTAATAGCTTTTTGTTTGGCTATAGATCACAATATTACCCAGAATTCTTGATGGTGGGTATATATCATGTTTCATATGATCCGAGCTTGCTGTGCTACATTCAAGTTGCTATTCAAAGAGGATTCAAAACACGTGTTACCATTGCAGAGTTAGGTAGAACCTGTCCAATTAATGCTATGTTTGCTCAAAATCTTAGTCTCGGTGCTTGGTTCCTACGTGTTTTTGTGTTAGGATCTCTTCCTTCAGTGATTGGTAGATGTGTTTTAATCGTGGGCAATGGGTGGTTCGATACCGCAGCAGGGCATGTCGTAGGCTACGCTTTTGAGCGTATAAATCTTAAGTCTCTACGCATGTTATATTTTTTGACATGGGAAATACACTTACTCTATATATGTTGGTGCAAAGTTAGTTTGAAAATATGTTGTGATGACTTTTGCAAAGATTCAAATGTTGTCCATCTTATAAATTTCAAACACATACAGTACTGGGCTCTCTCTCAAAGAGAGAGAGAGAGAGAGAGAGAGAGAGAGAGAGAGAGAACCCATCTAATATGTAGACAAAGGAAAATAATCGAAAAACACCAAGGTTTAGTGTAATCCCACTTACAAGTTTTGGGATTTACCTCTACATTTTAAATTTGAAGGAGGACTGATGAAAGAGTGCCCTATAGCCCCGATGACTGAGAGAGAGAGAGAGAGAGAGAGAGAGAGAGAGAGAGAGAGAGAGAGAGAGAGAGAGTAAATGTTCATCTGTTTTTATGAAATTTGCCAAGAGCAAAGAGCTTGAGGGTAATAGAGGCCATGCCGTTTTACTAGTGTTTCTTGAGGTTCTTGAAATGAAGGAGAGAGTGACACATGGATGCCCTCTCCTTCCTTGAAAATTTTAAGCTCAATTATATATAGTATAGTTTATAAGCTGCTTTATATATAGTATAGAAAGCTAAGTTTCCATGCCACAAAATTGAACAAAATTGCACACTAAAGCAGGGGTGTTATCACATGAGTGCCAAAAAGATGGCCAAATTGGAGTCATTGTACTCGTCAAAAAGGGTCTAACGATTTGCTTGTTGACCTCTCATTCAAAATTATAGGCAGGCCAGAGAGTTTGAACCATGGAGCCTAGATGAAAAGCAAGCTCATGAACTAATAGGTTAGGGAGCCAAACATCCATGTGGCGCTTCTCTGATATTGTGTTTACCAGGTAGCTTGTGTAAAAGCTTCTTGCCCATTCTTGCCATGGGTTAGGAGGCATTAAATTGGGTGTGAAAACACCCCAAGTTTTTCCTTTTAGTCCTCAACAAATACTTGGGGTGATGAATAGAGTTTTTTGAAAGGTACTTTGAAGAAAGTTATTCTGAAAAGGAAATTTAACATAATCTAGATACATCATAGTTTGAATTTTCTTATAGTAGGACAAGTTATCGGGCACATTTTCACATGATGCACTTCTGAAAGGAGTGCATTGTTGCCACATGTATACTGATACTATAATTTTTGAATTAAAAAAAAGACGACGTCAAGTGAGGTGAAAATGAGCTTTGACGTAATGACAACAAAACCGTGGAAAGGCATCCTCACTATCTTACACGCGCATGGGCAAGAGGGGATCAATGGCCCGTGTCTATTTGGAGGATCAGGTGCGATTTGCACCTCCCGATCTGCTTTTTGTAAATTCAAAAAAATGAGTAAATTCAGGTGCACAAAACGTGTAAATTCAAGCGCACAAATTTTTTTATAACGGCGCCCTCCAAAGGTGCCTGTAGAGGGCCTATGGGGGAGCCCTCTTAGCCCACATCACAAGAAGCACGAGCCCACACACTAGTTCTCTAAAAATGCACACACACTCCTCGTAATTTGCACCTAAAAATTCCCTTCCCTAAACATACTTCCCTTCGAAGCCTCTCCTATAGGAAATATTTTTATTTGTGGCTTTTATAAAATTACACTAATTTTGAAAAATTCTCAAAAAGAATTCTTCCTTTTACCCTTGTTGGAATCGAGCCAGTGTTCGGAAAAATGTGTCTCAACTTAATCGTGCCGTTTTCAATTTCAAAAATGTCGGTTGAGAGCACAGGAAAAAGGAGAAATGCCGCCCCATAATAGACAAAAATAATATAAAAATCTAAAAAAATAACCTAATTTTTTGAAATTTCTTCTTGAAATAAACAAGGAAAGGAATTTTGTATGTTTGGAAAAATGATTTTTCTCGAACACTGAATCGAGCACTTTGTATTTCTACACGACACTAGTAAAACGGCGCCGCCTTCGACGGCAGCATGGCCCCTTTTACACTTAAATCCCTTGCACTTAGCATCTCTCTCTCTCTCTCTCTCTCTCTCTCTGTGTGTGTGTGTGCATTGTTCCTCAGTGAGCCCTTCAATTGCATGAAGCATGCGGCTTTGCCTAGTTGCCAAAGGCTGCTCACCAGTACTCGGGAAAACTGTGCTTTACAATTGCGTCGCTTTGAAATTTGAAAATTCTTTTTGAGAGGAAGAGAAAAGGAAAAAACCCGCTTACATTCAAGACTTAAGGCTCCTAAATGCAACAATTTGGCTTACATGTCGACCAAGACATTCCCAATTATGTATTTTTTCAACAGCGCCTGACTAACAATATCATCGGGATTCTTTTAGCATCTTGCATAATTCCACATGCCCGGAGAGGACGTCACTGCATCTGCTTGCTCCAGATTCGATAAGAACAGCCCACGACCCATAACTTCCTAGCCTTGACCCTCTCGGACATATGTCACAATCAATGCGTTCCAAGGGATGATGTTTTTGACAGTGAGCTCCTTGAGCGTAGGTAATTGCATATCAAGGGATTCCCTCGTTGGACATCTCTAGAAATAGGTCATAGCTTCCTCACCCTACCCTCTCGGGCATATGCCGTAATCAATGCGTTCCAAGGGGCAATGCTCCGGATAGGGAGTTCTCAAGCATAGATGAAGGTGATTGCATCTGGAGGGATGCCCTCACTTTGTATATGCTAAAGACAACCCAAAGCCTCCTCGTCTTGCCCCTCTTGCGCTTATGCCGCAATCAATGCTATTTAAAAGACGACATTCTGGATGTAAGGCTCCTAAGTACACTACTTTTTGCTTACATGTCGACCACATTCTGGATGTAAGGCTCCTAAAGTACACTACTTTTTGCTTACATGTCGACCAAGACATTCCCAAGCACATATTTTAGTATCTTCTGGAATTCTTTTAGTCTCTTCCGTAATTCCACATGCCTGTAAGCAGAGGTGACTGCATCTACTTGCTCCAGATTCGCTAAGAACAACCTACAGCTTCCCTGTTGGGCATATGCTACAATCAATGCATTCCAAGGTATGATATCCTAGATTAGAGGGAGCTCCACACCTGACTGGTTCTGCCCGATGTTCAGGAAAAATATGTCTCAACTTAATATCATGCCATTTTCAATTTCAAAAACGCTAGTTAGGGCAAGGTGAAAAGGAGAAATTCCGCCCCAAAATAGAGAAAAATAGTGCAAAAATCCAAAGCCTCCTCGCCTTGCCCCTCTTGTGCTTATGTTGCAAGCTATGCAATTTAGGGAACGACATTATGGATGTAAGGCTCCTAAGTACGCCACTTTTTGCTTACATGTCGACCAAGACATTCCCAACCACAGCTTCCCTCTTGGGCATATGCTACAAATCAATGCATTCCAAGGTACGATATCTTGGATTAGACGGAGCTCCACTCCTGATTGGTTCTACCCAATGTTCAAGAAAAATGTGTCTCAACTTAATATCATGCCATTTTCAATTTCAAAAATGCCACTTAGGGCAAGGTGAAAAGAAGAAATTCCGCCCCAAAATAGAGAAAAATGGTGTAAAAATCCAAAAGATAACTTAGTTTTCTAAAATTTTCCCCTTGGCAAATTCAAAGAAAGGAATTTTGTTCTGCCTTTGAAAAGTCTTTACTCTACGGAAGTCCCAGAGTGTGTACATGCTCCATACATGTAAGAGCATAGCCGACTGGAGGCTTAAAGCAATGTGGGCTTGGTCTTTTTCATGGTGTTTGTGTATATGTCAAGCTTATAATTTAGAGCGATACAGTGCATTACAGAATCCAAATCGAGCTCTTTGCTTACTCTTAAAGCAAGTAAAGCTGCTAGCTGGTAGTCGTACTACTACTGCATGCTCTCTTCAGTTGTGATTCACTGTTCGGGAAAAATATGTCTTGGTTTAATATCATGCCGTTTTCAATTTTAAAAAATGCTAATAGAGGGCAAGGGGAAAAGGAGAAATTCCACTCCAAAGTAAAGAAAAATAGTGTAAAACTCCAAAAATACACCTATTTTTAAAAAAATTCCTCTTGTCGAATTCAAGGAAAGGAATTTTGTATGTTTAGAAAACGATTTTGCCCCCCGAACACTATTGTGATCTCGAGACTCGAAGCTAGTAGCCTGGAACTCAATAGTGATGACATGCCTTTACTCGCGGACGAGAGGCATTTTTTGCTCTATCGGATGGCGCCGTGGGAAGGTTTCTCTCAGTAAACCATGAAGAGAGATGAAGGGAGATGCGAGGCCATGGTCGAGGTGCGCAGAGGAAGAGAGAGGGGGGGAGGCCAACCAGGTTCCCTTTCACGTGCCGAGCTACGCACAACATTTGAAAGAATGCGCCTGTTGGAGAGCTCATTCGGCGTGCCCATTGCTAATACACCTGCTCAGCTCAATGCACTTTATGACTGTTTTTGAGAAGTTTGACACCGATCACAGCGGCACTGTTGACTTGGATGAGTCTTGCCATTGCTGATGGCCTGGGTGCCTCCCCAATTTAGGGTATGCAGAGTTGGGACAGTGATTTCGCGAGAGAGGAAGGGGTAATGTGGACCGAGCAGACAATATACAGAGGAAGGAAGCAATGGGGAAAGATATGATGCAACAGGATAGAGGGGCGGACCGAGGGCCAGGAGCAAGTGTACAGGAGAGATGGCGACGAATAACTGAGGGCAACCAACAAGCCTCTCCCTATCTCTCTCTGTCTTGTGTCACGCGCAGTCAGCAACCCCTCTCTCTCTCTCTCTCTCTCTCTCTCACTCTGTCTCACGCAATCGACCACCCCTTTTTCTCTCTCTCAGTCTCGCGCAGTCGTCGAACATTCAGGGCACACTGGCCGATTGCATCAGCTCACGCCACGTGTACAAGGGGACGGGCCGGAATTCCCTCCCCCTTTATCCTTAGTATAGATAGTTAGCCAGGAGAAATTTTTCTCGAATATTGCCTTCTACAAAGTACCCATTTGCATAATATCACCCCACAGTTACCTACCAAGATACATCCTACTCATCTACAATCTCCTAATCTTTGCATACCATATCCTCTAAGTTCTAACACCTCCTCTCTCTCTCTCTCTCTCTCTCTCTCTCTCTCTCTCTCACATTCGGGAAGTAATGTGCATGGCTACCACCTCCAAAAATGACCCCTTTCCATCCTCAACACTATCTCACACGGGCATTCACACAATGGGATCAATGGCCCATCTTTATTTGGGGTAGTAGGGGCATCGTGGGTCGTCGATTTTACGATGCCACCCGAGTTCACCATTTTCTCGAATTTACAAAAAGCGGATCGAATGGTGGAAATCGTACGCAATCCCCAAAATAGACATGGACCATTGATCCCCTCCTCGTGCCCATGCCCGTGTCAGATAGTGAGAGGCATGCGGACCCTCCTAATTCACTAGCCCTTTGGGTTCTATGCTGTAGCTCTCCTATACTTTGTGCGACAAAAAAAATGACTGAATTTCATAATGAAGGAAATGCTTGTATTCTATTTTGAACTTTGATGCTTCGTGTGCACATGATTCTTTGGGTGGGGATGGTGGCTCAGTAGCCTTCATACACGTATGGCTCTAGGCTAGGCTAGGGGTCCTAAGAATTTGATACTTGTAAGTTGTGCTTCTAAAAACGCGTTGCATAAATTGACTAATTCAAATTGCCATGCTCTCTTATAGCTTTGGAAAGAAAGACTTTGCTGACCACTCTCTCAAAGGTAGACCATTCTCTCTCCTCCACTTTTTGACTCGTTCCCCCTCTAAAACATATTTGCACACAGTCTCTCTTCTACATAATAAACTAATATTGTTTTTTTTATTTTCTATCTACTATTGGGTTTTTACACCGGTCCTAGAGCACTGTCACACCTAGAGTGGGGGGAGTGGGCGATAAAAGCTTTCCAACCACAAGAAATGTGCTTTTTTCTCTTTATTTGTAGAGACCCTACATTGTTCTATCAGTACCTCAAAAAAGCGAGGTATTCAGGGGTTTTCTGCAAAAGGTGTTCTGTCTTCAGCTCTAAAAGAAGCTCCTCCGATAGAAACACTCTGATTCAACTATATTTCTCCTTAATTGCTTCTGAGTGCAACTTGTCTACATAGTCCTTGCACTCCTTCTACTCGCACGATGGCCAGCTTGACTCTTCCATCAAACATCCTATTACAAGAGTTTTGTGCTAGAGCTGTTGATAGAGAGAGATGCGTGTGTATCATGGTTTCACGGCCTCTACGTTAGACACATTGTATAAACTTTGCTTTTCTAGCAGTACTTTGAGGGCCAAGTGGCGTTTAGAGCTCCATAAATAGTACTTGTTCAGGTTTCCTATATCCCTCCCATCACCCCCTAACCCCCTCTTTTTGTGGCTTGCGCTGCGTCTCACGGTAGGTCACTTCTCTCGCTCCCACTTTCTCGTAAAAGGTTCCTCTCTCTTCCTCCCCCCCCCTCCCTTTCCTTCTCTCCTCTTCTCTCTCTCTCTCTCTCTCCATCAAATAGACCTGTAGACTATGAGGTCTCTAAAAATTGTATTTATGGTGTTAAAAGTTCACTTCTCTTCCCCCCCCCCCCCCCCCCCTCTCTCTCTTCCTCCCCAAGGGGCCCGTTGAAGTTGTGCACAAGTTCTTAACCTTGTTTGAAGTGATTATGATGTATTTACCAAAAATGTAGGCTATATCTTTAATGTTGGGCCGATGCATTACAATGTTTTTGGCCAATTTTTGTCATCGCTATAGTTCTTCCGAGGAGTGTGACCTCAACGTCTGCTTTCTCCGGTGAGCTAGCCACGAGCGCAATCCACAACTCTGAAATCTTTAACTTCTTTGTACTTTACAATTCACAATAGTTTAATTTTTAGAGAAGCTCTAGGTTTATTATTTCACTTTCGATATTTGATGCTCTCTCCAGTGTTAAAAGAAAATCGGGATACAATGTATTTTAAATGGCTAAAATCATAAAATCCCGGTTAGATTTTGAGCTTGCAAACCACAAAAGCTTCAAATTTTGACTTAAAAACCGGTTACTTTCTTCGGTAAGGAAAAATGTATTTTTCTAGCCCTGGCCGCTCTCTCTCTCTACTAGCCCTGTGTCGCCTTGAGTATGGAATATCAAATCATTTGCTTCTTAGTAAGAGGAGAAGGCGGTCATAAGCGACGTGCCAACCTCAAGCACGCTTATGGACCCTGCAAATCGCGTTGCCCCACACTTTTGCCAACCGCCCACCACCATCTCTCTCTACACACACACACACACGCTACCTTCTGACTCGTTCCTCTCTCTCTCGCTCTCTCTCTCTCTCGGCAGCTCTCTTTATAAGTCACCCATCCTTAGCGCAATCTCCCTCAATCACAGAGGAGCTCCTACAGTGCTCTCTCCTCTCCTCCTCCGCAAATTCGAGCTTGATCTGCGTTTTCCTCTCTTCTTGCAGTACTTCAGATCTCAAGGTTCTCTCTCTCTCTCTCTCTCTCTCTCTCTCTCTCACACACACACACACACACACACACTCTGCAGGGATGCTTAATTGTTGTGCGCGCTTAAAAACACACACACACTCTCTCTCTCTCTCTCTCTCTCTCTCTCTCTCTCCTCCAAGCGTATACACATATTGAAAACTTCCACTCCCTAATCTCTCTTTCTATCTCTCACACACACAAACACACGCCCGCCCGCGCACATCTAAAATTGTTTATACGAATTCGATTATAAGCATTACAGAAATTTGCATGGTTTGTATCTGAAATTGTGTTCGATTAATACACATTAAATAATTTGCACTCTTGGTCCTAGCTTCATGGCACAAAAATTGAAATTGTTTGGGTGATTTTATTTGGAAAATAAGGGCGAGTTTTGTCTTTATGCCCTCCTGCAGGTCTTAGTGCCAAGTGTTGGCATTGGCATTGTCCATTATTTATTGCCACATGGCATTTTTTCTGTTTTGTGGACGCTTGCTTTATCGATTCAACATTGGGAATCTTTTCGGCTTTACATAAGGCCTTCGGCTTAACATGAGGAATCTTTTTAGCTGCATAAGGCCTTAGGCCTTGCCTTTAGACTCTTGAATCCCTTGACAGCAATTGTGGATCATTATATTTAAGGTTGTTAACAGTAAGCAATTTTGGACCATTACATTAAGCCTTTTGCATAGGGGAACATGGCAAAGCCTTTCATAGAGAGGGGCATTAGCTTTGGGGCCTTAAGTACTTTTCACACACGAAGTTTCGGACAAATTCTCACAATAATTCCCACATTGTGACATACCTCAACATCATGAGCTTTTGTGAGGAAGGCACTGCTTACCTAGCCAGGTACGATTGGGGGCAGGGGACCGCCAGCCCGGTGGGGGGGCTGGTGGTCCCCTGCCCCCAATCGTACCTGGCTAGGTAAGCAGTGCCTCTCGAGCAGAAGTGCATGATGTTATTCATTGTATGAAAAACACTGAAAACACTTCGTTTTCCTACGTGACAAAATTTTTATATCTTCTTGTGACATGGTCTATGTAAGCCATTGTCACTACCTTTAACCTTTTTAAAGTTTTTTCTCGTGAAGTTATTGCTTGCTTTGTATGACATGGTAACACTTACTCGGCCATATCATTTCTTACTCACTTTGCTTGCTTGGTTCTTGATGCAGAGTAACCTCCCTTATCACAATGGCTCTCTCTCAAATCAGTGGAAGGATTGCTTTCTCCAATCTTGTTACCATCCTCGTGGTGATGGGTGTTTTGGCAATGGCCGGACAAAGTGCAATGGCACAAGTTGAACCTCCTACTCCAACTCCCACAACTGGTGATGATAATGCTGCTACTTTAACCCCAGTTGCGTTTCTTGCCACGGCTTTTGCCTCTCTCCTTGTTGGAGTGTTTTTGAGCTACTAATTCTTTCAATCATGTGAGCACATTGAGAGGGAGTGGCAACTTTTGTATTTGACCTACCCTACATATGATGAGATACGAGACACACCGTAGGAACTCCAGCTCCCATTTCCTACCTATACCTAGCGATTTCATTATTCATTCATTTTCTAGAGTTTGAGATGTATTCTGGTGGTTTTTGTGAATAATAAATATTGACTAGTCTTCTTTCTATTAGGTTTGCATCAATCTCTCCTACCTTGTTTTTGTATATATTCTCTCTCTCTCTCTCTGTCTCTCTTTCTCTCTCTCCCCCCCCCCCCTCCCCAAAAAAAAAAAAAAAAAGCCTCCAAAGTTTTGTAAAGAAAATGACCAAACTTTGAATTATCCCTTGATCCCAAAATTCCTATGCACACACAATTTGAGATGTTACATTGTGCTCGACGTGTCATATGTGCACACAATGTGAGTGTGCACTATTAAGTTAATACGATAAATTTTCACGCTAATTTGATTGTCTCTGTTCACATTTATTAAAATTTTACATATTTATGTGACTTGAGGAGAGTTAAATTCTCACACATGCAGTAAAAGGTCACGTTCCTTCCGATTCATGCTGGCCAATATATTTTTTGAATACTACAAAAGTGGATTTTTACTTTTTAAGAAAATTGGATGTCAAATGGAGGGTGGAGTTTTGTGAAATAAAGGGGAGACTAGTATGTGACCCGCGCGTTGCTGCGGCTAAACCAACCCCCCCCCCCCCCCCCCCCCCCCCCCCCCCCCCCCCCCCCCCCCCCGACAAAGTTGGGTTGCATTAGGAGTGCGCGAGAGAGTGACGTGTGAATGCACCAAGAGCCCAAGAAAATTTTTAGCTGGTTTATAAAAAGTATAGATGTTATGCATATTATTGCTCTTGTGTGTGCTTTGATGCAACTGCCACCTATAGCATTGGCACTTCTACAACCGACGATTGCAAATTCCTTGGCCCTGGAAACTACCGAACCTCTCCTTCAATGGAAATTTTGTATTACAGGCCTAGTCTGCATTCTTGGTTCCAAGTAGACCATTATAGGGAGGAGGAAATTTCAACTTGATCTTTATATTAGTAGTGAGAGCCTCCTTGGTGAAGAGCGTAGCAAAGAGAGGCGGGCGTAGTGAGAGCATTGATCGGTAGGTTGGGAAGAGATGTTGGCATGGATGGCGAGCTTCGAGAAGGGAGGAGAGGTGGAGACCTTGGAGGTGGAGTGTAAGGCAAGAGTTATCGGCCACACAATGCTAGCCATGGCTACTATTGTTACCATATACACGTGGTAGTGATGTGTGTGAACACACTAGGACCGCCGGGGCATTTTTCCCCTCTTTAGGAGGTTTTTTCCCCCCGTGCATTGTATATACGCCCATCACTCTAGGGCTATCTATCTTTCCATTGCACACTAAGTAACACACTCTCTATTGTGTGCCTTGAGCTTCCTTCGTCTTCTCCAAGCTGTGTGTGTTTCTCTGCAACCCTAATTCCAACAATTGGTATCAGAGCAAGTCACGTCCTCCCGAGCTTAGTCGCCAGCTGCTCCAGCACACGCCTGCTCACTTTTTCCGATTTTAGTGAGCTTTGGCGAGCATTCGCAGGTCGACAAATATTTTGGGCATACTCGAAGAGCTCGGTCTGCTCAGAATTTTGATTTGGACTCATTTCGGCCTCCGTTTCAACTACAGGCAATACTGCACAGGCTATTTCGTCATTTTGTGCAAAATTTCTGTCAGTGCCGTTTTCTACATAACAGGTGCCTTATAGTCTTCTACGGTTTGTGCTATATAGCACAGGTTGTTCACGCTCTGTTTCTCCTATTTTCGGGTAGTTTTCACATCAGGTGCAGCATTTACCATGGCTGACAACAACAACACATATGTGTTCAAGATGTTTTTTGCTGAGGACAGGTTCGATGGGGACAACTACCCTATGTGGGCTTATATGATGCAACACGTTCTTGTGTCAAAGGGTATCTGGAACATTGTGCAGGGCATTGATGTACATCCTGGTTCTGAGGATGTAGGCGATGTTGAGGATGTTGCAGGTCTTGCTGCAAGGATTGCAGTTGTTAGAGTTGTTTTGCCTACAACAGAACAAGCTCGTTGGGATGTTAAGGATGCGCAGGCTCATTCATTGACTGCGTTGTCTGTGAAGCGCACCATTGTTCCTCACATCCGTTCAGTAAAATCTGCAAAACAGGCTTGGGATATTTTAGCAGGTCTTTATGCAAGCCGCAATGAGGCTAAAATTGCTTTGCTGCGTAAAGAGCTGGAGTCGAAGATTATGCATGAGGAAGATGACATGGACACTTTCCTTGCTAGTGTAAAGGATATCAATGAGCAACTTATTTCTGCAAGTGAAGTCATTTTAGACAGTTCCCTTGTGCAGACTGTTCTTGATGCCTTACCAGATTCCTACCAGACTTTTGCTAGTACTTGGAGACTGATGACCCAAGGAAATCCTGAAGTTGTCAAGTTTGATGCATTATGCACATTGCTGTTGCAAGAGTCACTTTCTAGAAAAAACAGGACTAGGCAGCGTGCAGTTGAACAGGCTTTTATTGCTTCTCAAAGAAAGGGTGGTAGCAGTAATGCAGCCACTTCTTATGGTTCTGCTGCGAGTGGCAAAAATTATGTTCATAATGCTTCTGTTGGCAGCACTTCGTCTGGCAATTCTGGTGATAAGGGCAAAAAGAAGATGCGTTGCCATTATTGTAAAGCCAATGATCACTTGATCAAGTCGTGTCCTAAGTTGAAGGCCAAAGAGGCTAAGAAGGAAGAGGGTGGTTCCACTGCAAATGCTGGTTCCACTACAAATGCAGCCATTGTTGAGTCTTCTGTGAAAGGAGACTGTGTTGCTGATGTTGATGCAGAATGGGCTTTTAGCGCAGAGTGCACTTACAATCCTGCTGTCCATGATGCATGCTTGTCAGTTGCTGCAGATTTACATGTGTGGTATTTCGACAGTGGTGCTACAAAGCACATTACCTCACATCATGAATTTTTTACCTCTCTTGAGTCTGTCCCTCATGGGAATTTAGTCACTTGTGCCAACAACGCCTCTTATCCAGTTCAAGGAGTTGGAAAGATTGTGCTCACTGCTGCTAATGGCAGTTCCTTCACACTTGTTGATGCACTTTATGTACCTGGGATCAAGAAGAATCTCTTGTCTGTATCCGCACTTGCTAGACTTGGACTTGTAGTCAAATTTGTGGATGACAGATGTACAGTTCATGATCTCAGTTTTGGTGATGAAATTGTTGCATCTAGCCTTTTGAGCCGTGGGCTGTATAAGCTCACTTTGTATAACAAGTGTGGACAAAATTTTGCAAATGCTGTTGCAGATTCAAGGGCTATTTCAGATGCAAAACTTTGGCATGCACGTTTTGGTCATCTGAATTTTTCCAGTTTGTTGCGTTTGCAGAAATCTGATATGGTTGCTTCTTTGCCGCCTCTTGAAGCACCTGTCAAACATGTTTGTGAAGGCTGTATTTTGGGTAAGATGCAGCGTTCTAAGTTTCCAAAGGATGGTTCAGTTCGGGCCACATGCAGGTTGCAGCTTGTGCATAGTGATGTTTGTGGGCCCATGCAAACTCCGTCCTTGGGCAATTACCTGTACTTCGTGACTTTCATTGATGATTACTCTAGGCATGCATGGGTATTTCCGCTTAAAGCGAAGTCCGAAGTTTTTATGTGCTTCAAACAATTTCTGGCTATGGCTGAAAATGTCTCGAAATGTACTATGGGCACCCTCCGTTCTGATCGAGGGGGGGAGTATATGTCTCACGAATTTAATGCATTTCTGGCTAGTCGTGGTATAAAACACCAATGTACAATGCCTTATACACCTCAGCAAAATGGTGTTGCTGAGAGGAAAAACAGGTCACTGACGGAAATGGCACGATGTATGGTCAAAAGTCAAGCTTTGCCGCATTCTTTTTGGCTTGAGGCCATTATGTGTGCCACTTATGTACTTAACAGGTGTCCTACGAAAGCTTTGCAGTCTATTACTCCATATAAAGCATGGCATGATAGAAAGCCTTCTATTGAGCACATGCATGTTTTTGGCTGTTTGGCATATGCTTTGGTGCCACAAGTGCAGCGCAGAAAATTGGATGATAAGGCTGTCAAATGTATTTTTGTTGGTTATAGTGCTGAAAGCAAAGGTTACAGGTTGTATCATCCGCAAACAAAACGTATTCTGGTTTCTCGGGATGTAGTGTTTGTGGAAGATTCTATTCAGCCCTTGCTGTCATGTACTAGAGACAGTAATGTAAGCTCACAGGGCATTTATGACACTTTGTTGCCTCTTTTCAGTGGTGGAAATACGAATGTAAGTTCCAATGAGGCAAATGTACAGCCTATGGGGGTTTCTGAAAATGTTTTAGATCAGCCTATTACTGATGTAGATGTACATGATGTACTTGATGAGGAAAGGGTTGAAAATGAGCAGGCTAGAGGTATGCCAAAATGGCTGGTTCACACTTTGCGTGACAATAAATTGGATGCACCTTTGTCTAGTCGTACTCGTTCAGGCTCTCGTCATGCATCTTATGCATCAGATTGTTATGCTTTGGCTGTGTCTAGTTTACATGATGTTGAGGAGCCTCTGTCTTTTGATGAAGCACAGAATTCAGAAAATTGGATGGCTGCCATGCAATCAGAATATGATGCACTTATAGAGAATGACACATGGACTTTATGTGATTTGCCTCCTGGCAAAAAGGCCATTGGTACGAAGTGGGTTTACAAGTTGAAATGCAAGCCGGATGGTGAGATCGATTGCCATAAGGCTCGACTTGTTGCAAAGGGTTATGCACAGCAAAAAGGCATAGATTATGAAGAGACTTTTGCTCCCACTTGTCGTATGACTACTGTGCGTTTTCTATGTGCACTGGCAGCTCATTTTGGTTGGGATGTACATCAATCAGAAATTGTTACTGCTTTCTTGAATGGTGAGATATTTGAGGAAGTTTATGTAACGCAACCTCGCGGTTTTGTCATAAAAGGACAAGAGGACAAAGTGTGCAAATGTGTATGGGTTGAAGCAATCTCCTCGTGCTTGGTATGAGAAAGCTGACACTCATTTGGTCAAACAAGGCTTTCGTAATAGTCCAACAGAAAGCACATTGTATGTAAAGCGTGAGGGTGATGTACTTCTCATTGTGGTTCTTTATGTTGATGATTTGTTGATCACTGGACCAAATGAGAGACATATTGCTAAATTTAAGTCTGATTTGAATGCTACTTTCAAGATGAAAGATTTGGGGTTGTTGCATCATTACTTGGGTATACAATTTGTGGTATTGCCTTGTGTCAGAAAAGTTACATAGAGACATTGCTATGTAAGTTTGGACTCAAGGATTGCAAACCTATTGCCACTCCCATGGAAACAGGTTTGAAGTTGAGTCTACATGATGCTGGCGGTCCTGCTGATGTCACTCTTTACCAAACTGCTGTTGGCTGCCTCATTTATGTATGCAACACGAGGCCGGATATTCAGTTTACAGTCTCACAGGTCAGCAGATTTATGCATAGCCCAGGGTCTAAGCATCGGCAGACTATCAAGAGGATTATCCGCTACCTTAGTGGCACTTTACATCTTGGCTTGTTTTATCCCAAGGGGGGATCATTGCCGCCAGACTTACATGCTTTTTCGGACTCAGATTGGGTTGGTTGTTTTGACACGCGAGTGTCCACAAGTGGTTTTTCTTTCATGCTTGGCAGTTCATGTATATCATGGTTGAGCAAGAAGCAACCTACTGTGGCCACTTCGAGTTGTGAGGCTGAGTACAGGGCAGTCTTCACAGCTACGGTTGAGTGTGTATGGCTGAGACGCCTTATGGCTTATTTGGGTGTTGGACAGGACACTGCCAACACTATCTACACTGACAGTCAGAGCGCATTGGCAGTTGCGAGGAACCCAGTTTTTCATGCTCGCACAAAGCACATTGAGGTGCATTACCACTATGTCAGGGAGAGGCTCTCAGCAGGAGAGATCAGCTTGGCTTATGTGCCAACACAGGACAACCTTGCAGATCTTTTCAGAAAGGCATTGTCTCGTGAGAAGCTTGAAGCTTTCCGCAAAGCTTTGGGCTTACTCCTCTTTGTGGACTGATCCTGTCCTCAGGGCATGACACTTCCCTTTACTCATGTGCCAGCTCTCGTTCACCGCATCACTCCAGGGGGGATTTGTTACCATATACATGTGGTAGTGATGTGTGTGAACACACTAGGACCGCCGGGGCATTTTTTTCCTCTTTAGGAGGTTTTTCCCCCCGTGCATTGTATATACGCCCATCACTCTAGGGCTATCTATCTTTCCATTGCACACTAAGTAACACACTCTCTATTGTGTGCCTTGAGCTTCCTTCATCTTCTCCAAGCTGTGTGTGTTTCTCTGCAACCCTAATTCCAACAACTATTGTGCTTGCCATTTCTCCTCTTCATTGGCTCTTGCTCTCTCTCTTCTTCTTCTTCTTCTTCTGCCTGAAGACTCAATCTTAGCAAAGTTCAAGACTTCTACAAACCCAAAGCCTATGCTCTCTCTCTCTCTCTCTCTCTCTCTCTCTCTCTCTCTCTCTCTCTCTCTCTCGACATTTGGAGCTGCGGGTGGGTTCTCTCCACGAGACTTCGCGTGGTGATACATGGAAGGGCTAAGTGTCCAAGGAATTGAAAATCAGTTTGATAAAATAAAAGATGTGGGTATTGGGAAAACATTGCACATGCCTCTATGTGTTCACCCTTGTCAAATGCTTGCATAATTCCACATGCATCGATATGCAAGCATAAGTAATCGCATTCAAAGAGAGGTCATCAAGTGCTTTGCCTTTGATAAAATCAGGGCCATATGCTATAGCTTCTTTTCTCTTTCCATGTCAAGCAAATACTATAATTGGCATCATCCAAGAGATAACATTCCACATAGAATCTCATTACAACTTCTTGTCCTTTCAACAAGTACAGCCTACAGGTCGACCAAAGCATTTCCAAGCAGGAATCAGATGTACACATTGCCGATCACATTTGGGAAAAGCCCTCTCTCAACGTTTGTGGAAAACAACCCAGAGCTTCCTGGCCTTGCCAACATCAGACATACCTGCAAAAAGTGCATGCCAAGTGTACAAAGCTCTTGAAGACAAATATTTTGACCATACATATGTTCACCAAAGATACAAGCATAGGAACAAATTTAACAAAACTTAAAAATCAAAACACTTGCCCTTGTTGAGGAGATACCTAGGGTAAGTGCTTTCCAAGAGAACATTCAAAAGAGTATCTAAGGCAATGTTCTCTATTGCATTCAGAGATTACAGATTACAATACAGTTTCATTTCTCAACTCTAACTTAGCAAGTCCCACCTATAATTGCATTCAAAGAGGCTACAAATCAATTTTGTCAATACACCTCACTTGATGTATATGTTCACCAAACCATTGCCAAATACAAAATTGTATTTTAAAAGAGTCCCATCCTAACAAAGTTCTGATGAATTTGTTTGCCCATGCCAAATAAATATTGTTTTTTAAAAGAGCACCATCCTAATAGACTTTTGATGAATGTGTTTCCCCGTGCCAATTTTGTACATAATGTACACTAGTACGGCCGGTCGCCTTCGGCGGCTTCTCTCTCTCCTCCTCTCTCCCTCTTTATCGCGTGCAAAGGGGCTTGTTTTTGTTTTGGACTTTAGCCTTCAAGTCGCAAATTGCGACACGTGTAAAAGGCTCCCCCTTCCGCCATATTATGTTAGTAGATGTCTTAGCAATGCAAGTGTGAGTGATGACTTTAGAGAGAATTAATTGCTTCACATGAACTATAAAAAACCCAAAGCTTTTTGCTCCCCATGTTGGACATACCCCGCCTTCCAAGAATGACATGCTTGATCTGAAAGACATCATCCACATGCAAGTATAGCACCATTGGTTTAATGCACTAACATCAATTTTCCCTAATATTATCATAGTATGTTGGGCCCTCATCCCATAGACCTCAATGAATACCTGACTCTGGATCAAATCACACAAAACTGTTGTGTGTGGATTGATGCCCTCTTGTTACATCCACTAAAAACAATCCCAAGCTTCCTTGGTTGGCACTTGCTCAGCACCTCCCTCGTATAAGTCTATTCCACGGGACTACATTGGAGACATAACATCACTCAAAAAAATCTCAAAACACCCTCGTGCTTCTTGACCTTGCTACTTTTAAGCAAATCCTACAATTTGGTACTATCCAAGGGACAATGCTCCAAATAGAAAGCTTGTCACAACTTGAACTTTCAAAAGTACACCACATCACGCCTGCAGATCCCCCAAAGGACTTCCAAGGACTAATACAAATGTATGAAGCCTCTCCTCCTCATTTGTGAAAAGCAGCTCAGAGCTTTCTTCTTGGCTATGCCAATGTTGGAGATACCTACAATAAGTGTAATCCCATTGCAAGATGCTCTTCAAGCTTAATTATTATACCATGCATTTGTTCATCCAAAAGATGGTCAAGCACATGAGAGCAAGTGAGTAGAACTTACCTAGACTAAGTGCTTTCCACCTCCAACAAATCGATTACCAATGGTACCACTTGCCCTCACTTGACCTATGAAGCCTCACCTTGGTACTTCCTCCTGATGTAGCTTCTCCTCAAGAAAGAATGGCTTGGTGTAACAGAGGCCATCATACGTGAGCGGCTTTCATGTGCAACTTACTTCACCAACATCTAATTATTACACCAAAAAATCTTTCAATGGGCTCACTTAAACTACTCTATCTTTGAGCTCCATAGTCGAGAAAGCCGAGATGTATGCAAGACACTCGGAAGAGAGAGAGAGAGAGAGAGAGAGAGAGAGAGAATGTGCAACAATATTTCCCCAAGAGCGAGCACGAGAAGCGTACAACCATTTTGTGAAGCACAAGGGTAGCCAAGTGAGGTGGGTCAATTTCATACGAAGGCCTTTGAAGATTTTGAACATTGACACCCCAATTAGTAAAACGATGACAACGGATCTCTATGCTTCTTCAAGGTCGATTATGAGCTCCAAATTCAAAAGGCCAGGTCCTCATGAGTCCTTTTTCTCTCCCCCTCTCTCTCACGCATGCAAACGCCGTGAGGCGCCCATTCTCTCTCTCTCTCTCTCTCTCATGCAATGTGTGGATATGCTGAGTTCTGAATGTCTTAAGAGAAATAGTTCATCTCTCCCTCTCTCTCTCTCTCTCTCTCTCTCTCTCTCTCTCTCTCTCTCTCTCTCCACATGCAATATGTACATTGTGGATATGCTGAGTATCTAGGAAAAATAGTTCATATCTCTCTCTCTCTCTCTCTCTCTCTCTCTCTCTCACACACACACACACACACACACACACACACACACACACACACACACACACACACACACACACACACACACAAGCAATGCACATGCACAATCGTACGACTCTCCCCCCCCCCTCTCTATCACACGCACCGTCAGACGCTTGCAAAGAGCCAACAAGGGGCAGAAAGGATGCACTGCGTGCAAGGCTTCTCTCTCAGAGACAGGACACAAACACACTTGTCATTTTAGTGCCGACATCGCGGAGGTCATTTCCTCACTACTTTAAGAAACATTCTTTAGTCACTAAGATTCTAGGAGATATTCCCCACCCCACCCTTCTACATGGCCCTGCACAGCTCGCAGCCTCTGCTTCATGAGGCGAGGCTGAGATATTTCTCTCTCTTTGTTTCTCTCCGCCATCTATCTCATACCGCAAAAAGACACCTTTTCCTCTGCAGCCCTTTCGTGGAGTCAAACACCTGCACGTCTGGGCTTGCAGCGTGCGAACGCTACTGCTCCACATTATGGCTATTTTGAAATGGCGAGTGTTGGTGCTTCTCCACAGCGCCAGGTCGAAGCAGCCTGTGTTCCGCTCAGTAGCTCCTCCTCCACCTCCGCCCTTGCCTGCATGGCGTGGTTATGATCATGTCGAGATCCGATTTCTCTGTAGCTAATCGACGCCCATGAGCTGTCAAAGCCAAGCACTTTGCAGGCTCTGGTGATGGAGAGAGAGAGAGAGAGAGAGAGAGAGAGAGAGAGAGAGAGAGAGAGAGAGAGAGAGAGAGCATTGTCCCTCGGCTCCACCTTATGGAAAAGTGCAGCTAGTGCTCCAGCCTCTTCTCTGCCATGATGGAGACTACTCGCGCGCGCGCGCGCGCGAGAGAGAGAGAGAGAGAGAGAGAGAGAGAGAGAGAGAGAGAGAGAGAGAGAGAGAGAGAGAGAGAGAGAGAGAGAGAGAGAGAGAGAGCTATGTGCTCGTGGCTTGAAGGTATGCGAGACACACATTGCCTTTGAAACACACACACTCAGTTAATGCATTCTCTCATTGGATTCTTCACCCCTTTCTGGCGCCTGGTAGTGCCACGAGGCTTGCATCGTGCATGGTACCCCAGATGGCGGTGCAACTTTCCTGTCAATTTTCCAACATTTATTTCTACTATCTGATCTGAGTCTGACAGACTTGAAGGTGAGCTGAAGGACATCTTTTCAAAGGTGCAAAAGTCAAGTCTTTTTTCACTCTAAAAGTTCAAAACTCTCAAAGGCTCAGAATCTCCAATCCATGACACGTGGAACACCTCTCTTTCCTCAAAATATTTAAGCTCCATAATATATGTATAGAAGTACATCGCCAATGCAATGGTGATAATACAAGTAACAATAAAGTGATAGAATCTTTTAACTGCGTTCTGGTGTAATCAGCTGTCCCTCTAAGAGCGCCTTCCCATAGCCCGCTAAAAGCACCTCTCACAGAGAGGACCTTCCAAAGGTAGCAGACCCGTTAGCTACATGTCTCCCATCCCATACTTAGGGATTTTTCGACCACCAAGCTGCTCTATGCCAGTCACTGTGTGACTGTTCCAGTCAAAAGGTAGCTGCAGGCGCCCAGTAACGGGCTCTAGCCGGTTTTGGAGACAGTTCAAGCACATAGAGGGTGGTTGGACCACCCCCCATGTCAGAGGCAAAACTGCTTCATGCCTTTGGCCAACGGCACTTTGAGTTGTGTATGGGATGATTCTACAAAATAGAATAGGCTTGTAACAACGCTTTTAGCTGGCCTATGAGAAGGCACTCGAAGACTTGGCAAAAGCTTGAGGATGATTTGTATTTTTCTTAGTGACATCATAATACAATCACTCACAAATTGTGAGTTTTGAAAAAAAAAGAGAGCAATAGAATGTGCCATATATAGTCATCGACCATTAGTTGCAACCATATGACATGACTAGTATGTGACCCACCCGCACGTTGCTGTGTCTATCAGGATTGGATGTCAAATGGAGGGAGAAGTTTGTGAATAAAGGGGAAAAGAACGTAGCCAATGCAAGGTGATAATACAAAGTAATTAGCTTGATAGAAAGTGTGCCATACATGGTCAGAACAATTAACCATTAATTGCAACTAAATAACATGACTAGTATGTGACCTGCCTGTTGCTATGGCAATTAGAAGCAAGGCTTAAACTCAGGGACACTCGCCTTCCTTGCAAGGTGGAAACATGTGAAAACATTCTGCATGCATAGATAAGGTAGTGCCAATTATAGTCTTGGATGCTTTATTATTAAATAAGATATCCTCCAAAGCTATGATAAAACAACTCTAGCTAACTATCATCTAAAACCTATCAAGAGACAGTCCCAATGGAAAACCACCCACATCAAGGTGTTTATGTGTCTAACTTTCTTGAAACATATGGTAGCTATTGGTTGCTTTAAGTTTCTATATTGTTCCATAGAATCGGTTATTCTTCAATGTTCATTGATTAGAGGTGATATCATTTTTGCTTCTAGCATGACCCCATTTCTTTAGGATCTATACACGGGATGCATAACCTTAGTATAAGTGGTGTATACGTTATGAGGATTTGTAGACTTGCATTAGAATTTCTACGATTTTGTTGGTCAATTAGCAAAGAACTTTGCTATTATCAAAAATTGATGCATGAGTCTCTCTCTTTCTCTCTCTCAAAGTGGAAGGGGATGTTTACATACTGCAGTGTTCTTTACAAAGGAAGATACATAGCTATATACAATCCTTTTGAAAAATTTCTTAGATAATATTTGAAGTAATTGGCTCTAAAGAAGCCTATCAACCTAACTCTTTAGCGCAGTTAGCCCAAAGATTATTTTTTGAAAGCTCAAAGGAGAGCTATGCCACGTTAGCAAAAAGACAAAAATGAGATCGTGACTTTTCTCTCTTCCACTTTCTCACTCTTTCTCTGCACTCGACGTCAGTTTCTTTTGCTTTATTCAAACTGCTCTTCTCACAATCTATTCTCCTCTTAAGGAAAGGCAGGTACAATTCTCTCTCTCTCTCTCTCTCTCTCTCTCACACACACACACACACACACACTCACAGGCGGCTCAATTTCAAAATTGCATTGTGAGTCAAGCTAGGAGCCCAATCAGTCGTTGCTTACCTGGAATATGTGGGTGGACGTATTCATGAGTAGAGGGAAAAAGTTGGGGAGGTAAAAAGCCAAAAGGTGAGGCAGGCTCCACATCTACGCTTTCTTCGTATTTCGAGAGGTCCCTTCAGGCCCTGCCATAGCATTCAATCCAAGCGAGTAAGTGCCGTCGCCCTTCTCTCTCTCTCTCTCAAGTTGAGCCTGCCTTAGCCCGCCCAACCCCGCCTTGAAAAGCTCAGAATTAGCCCTACAGCTCTCGCTCTCTCTCTCTCTCTCTCTCTCTCTCTCTCTCTCTCTCTCACACACACACACACACACACATACACATCAACAGTGCCATGGCATCCTACGTAAAACCCGAGAGCGCGCTTCGTGTCTCACCGTCATCCTCGAGCTTGCAGTTGTGTGTGACTCCATTGACGATGTGTGCACTCCAATCAATGGCTCTAGGGGTGACTGTGATCTCTCCCGA